>NC_025700.1:8426562-8466692 GCF_000633955.1 Camelina sativa
TATATATATATATATATATATATATATATATATATATATATATATAAGCATGCTCACATGACTTTGGAATTGGTAAAACACAAACATATTAAATTTCTCAGCCGAAAAGTAAGCAAATCAAACAAGAGAGAATGAAGTATCAAATGTTGTGGCTCGCTTTGGTATTAACAATCGCAGCCGAAGCTAATGCAGCCGCCAAGCAAGGGAAAAACACAACAATCACAGCACTAATAGTATTTGGAGATTCAATAATGGATACAGGAAATAACAACAATCTTCCCACTCTTCTTAAGTGTAACTTCCCTCCGTATGGAAAAGATTTTCCTGGAGGCTCTACCACTGGAAGGTTTTCTGATGGAAGAGTTCCATCCGATCTTATTGGTAACCCATTTGAACTATTTTTATTTTTCTCAAACTTGGAAAGTATAATTATTTATTAGTTCTATAAGTATGTTACAAAATATTGCAGCTGAAAAGTTGGGATTGGCCAAGACATTACCCGCATATATGAATCCGAATTTGAAGCCTGAGGATCTTCTTAACGGTGTAACATTTGCATCTGGAGGAACTGGTTATGATCCATTAACAGCACAAATTATGGTACTAATGTTTTCCCATATCATGATCGTTAGTTTTTCTTGTGAGTGATTCTTGTGTCTTATATTTATGTTTATTTTGTATAGTCAGTGATATCGGTGTGGGATCAACTCACATATTTCAAAGAATATATATCAAAGATGAAGAAACATTTTGGAGAAGAAAAAGCCAAAGATATTTTGGAAAACAGTATCTTTCTTGTGGTGTCTAGTAGCAATGACCTTGCTCACACTTATTTAGCTCGAGCTCATAGATATGATCGTACCTCGTATGCTAATTTCTTGGCTGACTCTGCTGTCAAATTCGTGAGAGTAAGTACATTATTTATAGTTATATATATATATATATATATATAATTGTATTCACAAACTAATTTATCTCCTCAACTATTCATAATTAGGAATTACATAAGCTTGGAGCTAGAAAAATTGGAGTCTTTAGTGCAGTCCCCGTAGGTTGTGTTCCACTTCAAACAACTGTATATGGGGGTTTACTAACAAGAGGATGTAATCAACCTTTAAACAACATGGCAAAACAATTCAATTCAAGACTTTCGCCAGCACTAGATTCTTTAGATAAAGAGTTGGATGGTGTTATCCTTTACATTGATGTTTATGATACTCTCTACGACATGATCCAACACCCTAAAAAATATGGTAAGTCCATCTAACAGATTTATCTATGTACGTTTTTCAATTTTATTATCTAATTCGAAGTAATTTATACTATTCATATATATCTCATTTCGTTTCAGGTTTTGAGGTAGCTGATAGAGGATGTTGTGGTAAAGGAACTCTTGCGATGTCCTATTTGTGTAACTCATTGACCCCATTCACCTGTTCGAATTCTTCGGCTTATATATTTTGGGATAGCTATCATCCAACCGAAAGAGCTTATCAAGTTATCGTTGACAATTTACTCGACAAATATTTGAGCAAAGTTTATGATGTTTAACATCTGAATATGTATATAATTAATCTCATTCTCTCATGAACCTATTTTTTTTTTTTTGGAATGTAATGTTAAATTATATTTAAAAAAAAATAAACGTTTTTACAACATTGAATATGTAGCTGATAAAAGAATCTAGAGAAAATTGCCGACAGGAGACAAGAGGTATGTAGCTAAATACGAGATTGCAGCCATTGTTGGAAAGCTGCATCGCATCTGCGATCACCCAGTTTATGAATAGCCAAAAGCTGATCTCGGATATGCCTGTCAATCCACTCAATAAGTCTAGCCGCTGTGGTCGGAGCTTCACCATGTCCCCTACTGTTTGGAAAACGTAAGAAAACCAGAGACATGATCATGGCGTGCCTGCGACACCCCAATTATGAGTGAAGACCAATCTGTAGTGTACAGCGTTGTGAGAATGCCCTTGAGCCAGAGCCGCCCATACTTCTGAGATGAAACTGCAGGAGAAGAACAAATGGTCTCTTGTTCCACAAAACCCAAAAGAACCCGTATAAGAGTCAATACATATAAGACTCTAAATGTATTTAATTAGTACTAGGTTTAAGCTGTGTCTTAGTATATATATATGTAAACATCTTCCATTCAATATACGAATTATATTCTCTTCATGGTATCAGAGCAGTACGCTCCTTAACCTAAATCTAAACACAAANAAAAAAAAAAAAAAAAATCCGCCGCTGCCATGGCCACCACACCCGAAACTTCAAACACATCCGATTCCATCACCATCAACTCAAACAATCAAAGTCTCTTTAGCCTCAACATGGCTAACATAACCAAACTCACACCCACCACCTACATCATTTGGAAACTCCAAGTTCATGCGTTCATCGATGGACATGGATTTGCTGGTTATCTCGATGGATCCACTGAGATCCTGCCGGCTACGGTCACCGTTGGTGATGCTGTTTCTCCCAATCCGGCTCTTCTCCACTGGAAGCGTCAAGACAAGCTGCTTTACAGTGCTCTCCTTGGATCTGTCACTCCCACCTTCCAGCCTTCTCTCTCCCGAACCACTACTTCGGCCGAGATCTGGAAAACTCTTGCTAATACTTACGCTAAACCAAGCAGGGGTCATGCACGCCAGTTGCAAGATCAGTTGAAACTCATTGCTAAAGGAACCAACACCATTGATGAGTACTTACATAGTCTAACGGCACGTTTTGATGCTCTCGCAAATCTGGACAGTCCCATCGAACATGAGGACCAGATTGAGAAGATCCTCGATGGCCTTCCCGACAAGTATCGTCCTATTGTTGACCAGGTGGCTGCACGTGATACTTCTCCTACCATCGCCTATGTTCATGAATGTTTGCTCAATCATGAAGCAAAGCTTCTCTCTAAGGCTACTCCACCGACCTTTCCTGTTACGGTGAATGTTGCTACCAATCGTCCTCGTCAACAATCTCGTGGTGGTCACAACAACAACAACAAGCGGTCCTCCCATCACTCCTCTGGCTCCAACTATGGGGGTGTGTCTCCCCATCAGTTCCATCAGCCGCTGTCCACTGGTGAGTCTCGAGGTTACAAAGGTCGGTGCCAAATCTGTTACACTCACGGACATAGTGCGAGGTGATATCCGCAGTTTCAGTCTCGCACTACCTCCTCACCACAAAGCAGTCCTTTCCGTCCATGGCAACACGGGCTAATGTTGCTTTAGGATCTCCCTATGATCCGAACCCTTGGATCCTTGACAGCGGTGCTACGCATCACATGACGTTGGATTTGGCGAACCTCTCTGCTCATGCACCGTACACAGGTGGGGAGGATTTTGTTGTTGCCAATGGTCTCCATTGGCTATTTCTCATACTGGTTCCAAACTTCTTCCCTCTCGCTCTCGTGATCTTCTTTTGAATAAAATTTTGTGTGTCCCTTACATTCATAAGAACTTGATCTCTGTATACCGGTTATGCAATGCTAATGGTGTCTCTGTTGCATTTTATCCTGCCTTCTTTCAGGTGAAGGATCTCAGTACGGGGGTTCTACTTCTTCAGGGCCGCACCAAGGATGAACTGTATGAGTGGCCAGTTTCGCCGCATCAAATGACTGCATTGTCTACCTACACTAGTTCAAAAGCTCCTCTTTCGGTCTGGCACTTCCGTCTTGGCCATCCTTCTTCTTCTGTTTTGAACACTATGCTTTCTACTTTTGTAATTTCTGTTTTGGGTTCTCAAAAACATTTGTCGTGCTCCGATTGTTCTCTTAATAAAAGTCACAAACTTCCTTTTTCCCAAAACACTATTCAAACTACACGACCACTTGAGTGCTTATACTCCGATGTATGGACGTCTCCTATTCTATCTATTGATAATTTTAAGTATTATCTGCTCATCGTTGATCACTTCACACGTTATACTTGGCTGTTTCCACTTAAGCGCAAGTATGATGTCAAGGATGTCTTTGTTGCTTTTAAATCGTTGGTGGAGAATCGATTTCAACAGAAAATTGGAACATTATTTTCTGATAATGCCGGTGAATTTGTTGGCTTACATAGTTTTCTACTTACTCATGGCATCACTAACTTGACCTCTCCACCTCATACGCCGGAACACAACGGCCTTGCTGAGCGCAAACATCGTCATGTGGTTGAGACATGACTCACTCTCTTATCCACTGCTTCGATTCCAACTTCATATTGGCTGTATGCCTTCACCACTGCCATCTATCACATCATCTGTCTCTCTACACCAGTTCTTGGCCAGCGATCACCGTTTCAGATGTTGTTTCAAACTTCGCCAAACATTGACAAGCTTAAGGTTTTTGGCTGTCGTTGCTTCCCTTGGTTGAAACCGTACACGACACACAAGCTTCAAAGTCTATCTCTCTTGTGTGTGTTTCTAGGCTACTCCCTCATGCAGAGTGCTTATCATTGTCTTCATGTTCCTTCTGGCCGGATCTATACTTTGCGGCATGTCCCGTTTGATGAGACAGTGTTTCCGTTTGCCAAAGATACACCACCACCATCTCCTCTTCCCACTGTTGCTTCGGTTCCTTCTTCACACTCTCTGGTTACTCCGGTCCCTTGCGATTCATCCTTGCCCTCGTCCTCTAGTGGAACCCCCGACAGCATCCTTCACCCCGCACCACCATCACCACCATTACGCTCATCTCCGTCGTCGCCTCAGGTATCTTCTTCGCCTCACTTATCTCCTCTCCCTTCTCATACTAAGCCCACTGCTTCACTAAATAGGCCACAAACCCTGACCCGACAAAACACACGTCCAATTGAGCCCACTGCTCCCACTGAAAATGAATCGAATCCCACGATTCGGGCACAACCTTCTTCATCGACCTCCGCCACTCCTGAGCAACAACGCTCATCGTCTGAAACAACCGAAAAGGCTCAACCACAGCAACCACAAATAACTCAACCCGTTGAACCACCACAAAATGTCCACAAAATGCAAACTAGAGCCAAAAATAACATCACCAAACCGAAACACAAACTTAATCTTCATGTTACAGGTCCACGTCAATACAGGGAACCACGAACTGCGGCTCAAGCCTTAAAGGATGATCGGTGGCGTCCATCCATGTCTGATGAGTATAATGCCCAGATAGCTAATCACTCTTGGGATTTGGTTCCTCCACATCCTTCTCAAAATGTTATTGGTTCCCGCTGGGTGTTCACAACCAAGTACCACTCTAATGGAGAGCTCAATCGATATAAGTCACGTCTTGTTGCAAAGGGGTATCATCAACGCTATGGGGTCGACTATGCTGGGACTTTTAGCCCGGTTATTAAAACAAGGACGATTCGCTTGGTTCTTGATGTTGTTGTTGCTCACTCATGGCCAATAAAACAGTTAGACGTCAACAATGCGTTTTTGCAGGGTGAGTTGACTGAAGAAGTTTATATGGAACAGACCCAAGGTTTTGTTGATCCTACTCGCCTGGACTATGTTTGTCTATTACGTAAGCCGATTTACGGTCTTAAACAAGCTCCCCGCGCATGGTATATGTCTCTCAAGCAACACCTCCTCCAGTCCAGTTTCACCAACTCGCTTGCTGACACGGCCTTGTTCATTAAACGGTGTGGTTCGGTGTATGTTTATGTTTTAGTCTATGTGGATGATATTCTGGTCACAGGGAACAGCTCCAAGCACATTACTGACACACTCTCCTCTTTCGCTTCTCGGTTCTCCATCAAGGATCCAACCGACCTGAGCTACTTTCTTGGTGTAGAAGCCACACGGACCAAAGCCGGACTTCACTTATGCAACGTAAGTATATCGTTGATCTCTTAGCACGACACAATATGCATGATGCAAAACCAGTTACAACACCGATGGCGACTTCTCCGAAGCTCGCAAAGTCCGGCGGCTCCGTCCTTGATGATCCTTCTCCGTACCGCTCCGTTGTTGGTAGCCTCCAGTACCTTGCTTTCACTCGACCTGATATCTCTTATGCAGTTAATCGGCTTTCCCAGTTCATGCATCAACCAACTGATCTTCACTGGCAGGCTGCTAAGAGGGTTCTCCGTTATCTTGCTGGCACTCAAACCCACGGTATCTACGAATGCCTATGTTATTTATCTTGGTACGAATCCTATCTCTTGGAGCTCTAAAAAGCAACAGGGTGTTACGCGATCTTCCACTGAGGCAGAACATAGGGCTGTGGCAAACACAGCCTGGGAATTCGCTGGTTGTGTTCGTTGCTTACTGAACTGGGTATCACTCTTCGCTCACCTCCGGTCATTTATTGTGATAACATTGGCGTCACCTATCTTTGCGCAAACCCAGTTTTCCATTCAAGAATGAAACATATTGCACTTGACTATCATTTCACGCGAAATCACATTCAAGATGGTATGCTTCAGGTTTCACATGTATCCACCAAGGATCAACTTGCTGACGCACTCACCAAACCACTGTCTCGACAGCAGTTTATCACAGCATGTTCCAAGATTGGTGTCACAGGCGCTCCTCCATCTTGCGGGGTTGTATAAGAGTCAATATATATAAGACTCTAAATGTATTTAATTAGTACTAGGTTTAAGCTGTGTCTTAGTATATATATGTAAACATCTTCCATTCAATATACGAATTCTATTCTCTTCAACCCGAGATGGCACTATTCCACTTGGACATTCGCTCACCCGTGGGAAGCATATTTTACTCAAGTTTAATTATATTATACTATTTTCTTCATCAACTTATTAATTTTAAGATTCCCTAATTAAAACCACTGTAAATATTTCTCCTTTTAAAGCAATGTCTCGGATTCTCGGTGATTAAATGTGGAAGGTTGGGAAAATTCTTCTTGCGTATAAGTATGGCATCATTCATATTAGTGTAGTTGACCATCTTCAATGGTCTAGAAACCGAGACATTACCAATTAGAGTTTTCAATTGACTAGTGAGAAGTTTCAATTATTTACCCTACGTACCTCATCTGATGTATAGTCAATTTCCATGTTACACTAATGAAAAGATTATGAAATTACAATTTTAAAAACAAAAGAAAGTGAGAATTTAAGAATCTGTTAATGCCCTTATATATATGAACTTGATCAAGGAAAGAAGACAACATGAGGATAGGATGTTTAGAACATCATGTTCTGCTACCAAAGAGCAGAACATGTTGTTTACAATTAGCTACATGTTGTTTACAATTTCACGTCGCCAGGATGACCTCCTTAAGTGTATTGACTCACGAATCAACCAGTGACTCATGATGAAGGAGAAGAGCAATAAATCATATAGCTGAATATAATGTAAAGTCTTCCAACCTAGAATTTAAAATGTCTATGCAAGTTTTTTGTTTGTCTTTCCCTTGAAAATTATTATGCCAAGGCATTCCTTTTCTTGTCTTAATAGTGCTAACTCATCCGCTGTCTTCATAATCAAAATGAGTGTCTGTTTTTATATATAAGTTAGCTTCTCTCTTTGTGCAGGTTTAAATGCTTCCCTTCAACAGTTACCACCTTTATATCTTGGTTGCTCTATTTACTTGTTAGTTGTTTAAACCACATCAAAGTGTTTCAAATCTTACTAAAGATATATATATATATATATATATATATATGGAGGATGGTAAGACACTTCTAATCATCTGGCATGATGAAATAATGAACAATACAAACTTTCGTACTTTAATTTGTATTAAATAAAAAATACATGTTGGATATATATATATATGGAGGATGGTAAGACACTTCTAATCATCTGGCATGATGAAATAATGAACAATACAAACTTTCGTACTTTAATTTGTATTAAATAAAAAATACATGTTGGATATATATATATATGGAGGATGGTAAGACACTTCTAATCATCTGGCATGATGAAATAATGAACAATACAAACTTTCGTACTTTAATTTGTATTAAATAAAAAATACATGTTGGATATATATATATATGGAGGATGGTAAGACACTTCTAATCATCTGGCATGATGAAATAATGAACAATACAAACTTTCGTACTTTAATTTGTATTAAATAAAAAATACATGTTGGATATATATATATATGGAGGATGGTAAGACACTTCTAATCATCTGGCATGATGAAATAATGAACAATACAAACTTTCGTACTTTAATTTGTATTAAATAAAAAATACATGTTGGATATATATATATATGGAGGATGGTAAGACACTTCTAATCATCTGGCATGATGAAATAATGAACAATACAAACTTTCGTACTTTAATTTGTATTAAATAAAAAATACATGTTGGATGGGAAACTTACTATTCTTGGCTTCTAAACTGGCTTGATGCACAAGAAATTAATGTGACAATATAAAATAAAATAAAAAACACACCAAAATAATTTATAGTAAATCCATAATGTTAATAAACCATAGGTACGTACCTGTTAGACTCTAAATGCACACAATTGACTTAATAATCTTTGAAGTATGCTAAACAGAAATTGTAATTTAAATAGCTATGCAAAAACTAATTAAAATTTTATAAATTCAGATGGAATAAAAGCTAGGTCTAGGGATTGATCTCAGGAAATTATGGAAGTAATCAATCAAATAGGATTCAATCAATTAAAAACCGTTATTGAACTCTAAACTTAATTGTAAAATAAATCAGTTATCACTGCAAATATTATCTAAGTTTAAAAACATATAATCCAAATCTCTTTATAAAATTCAAGTTAAAAACCAGCTTTGAAAACAAGTTTATTTTGTTCACAAAATTACAAAATCAAATCTCCTTGTAAAAAAAATAATTTTGCTCATCAAAGGTTTTTGTCAGAAAAATCAATTATATGATCAATCAAGATTAATATGAAGAACACGGAAGAATATGAATCCAGAGAAA
Source organism: Camelina sativa (assembly GCF_000633955.1). Taxonomy (NCBI): domain Eukaryota; kingdom Viridiplantae; phylum Streptophyta; class Magnoliopsida; order Brassicales; family Brassicaceae; genus Camelina; species Camelina sativa. Next base: position 8,435,423 of record NC_025700.1, read on the forward strand.
TCAACAGATCGAATAAACCATAAATCCCTATGAAAATCCCTAAACCTAACAAGTGAATTACTCAGACATCGTTGTAAAAACACAAATCAAAATCTGATAAATTGCATTAAGAAGTAGAATAGAGAAGTAAGGGAGTTCAAAATCTCTCTCAATAGGGTTGAGTTATGACTTATCTCTCTAAAAGCTCTCTCGATCTCTCTCTCAAAAGTTTGCAGAAAAATAAAGATTAATGGTTTCTCAGACCCTTATATATATATATATATATATATATATATATAAACATGTCAGAGACTTAATATTACAATTAGAGAAAACTTTGGGGCAGCTTTGCAAAACTTCAGAAGTTGAGAAACTCGGACTCGTCTTGCATTGCATAAGGCATCGATCGACGCCAACACCTGCATCGATCTATGCAGCTCTCTATACTCGTATGCAAGCTTCACAGTTTCAATCTCAATGCTCGAGTGTGCTCCAAATCTTCCTATTTAGCCTCATTATGCTCCCTTTCGTGCCAATATGTATCTAGTCCTACAAAGACTCAAAAACAACCTAAAATAAAATCAAAAGACTCAAAAAGCACACTTATCATGGTTAAAAACCGTAAAAGCCATAATATCAATTGTCCCTTCGAAAAGATTAAAAGAACATGTGAAAAAGAAATGGTCTCTCGAGTCTTGATTTCGATCACATAAAGCACATCTGCACGTCTATCTAATCCACCACTGAAACCCATTGAGATAGTCCGTCCATGTAATATGTCACAACAACATTTAAGATCATGAACATCCAAGTAACCATTCATCACTCACCTTGATCCTTATGATGAATTCACGCTATAATTGATGTCATCCTATTGGGATACAAACTAACGTCTCATATCGAAAGATTAGAAAATAAATATCTAATATATGAGCCATGTCCAACTCCAATTAGTATGAAACCTTTTGAAAAAGAACCCGATAACAGATTTGTGCGGACTTTGCCATCTCGATCCAAAACGAACAATATCATACTTTCAACGCATCCAAGTAACTACAAAATCTTATCTGGTAATTAAAGAGATTGGGTAAAGAGAAGTAACATAAAACACGTTGTGAGAAAACTATTTTGTCTCCTCCTCTTTAATCCCCTCGTATTCTTTTTCCAGTGTATCAAGGCCAAACACAACAAATCTTATCCGATATTTTGGATCTTACAATAACTCCGTAAATGTTTTTAACCCATTCATCCGTAAATATCACACAATAATTCATGTGATCCAAGTAACAATGAAATCTTAACAGCTAAATAGTATTATGAAATAATAAGTATTAACTATACAAGAAATCATAAATAAATAAAAATAACACTATCACTTAAGACTATGCCTTATTCCATTTGTTCTCTTATACACCAAATTATGAGAGTGTGACGAAATAAATATACGGTTACGTACTCTATGAACATAAACATCATACTTAGCGCAAGCATGCAAACAGACAATTGAATAATAGTGGTTTAGAATATATATATATATATAGATAACAAATTGAACGCTTAGTTCTATAACGTGCTCTAAATGAAACAATATTTCACGAATAAATTTTGATTTTCCCAAACATTGCAATTTGTAGAAACAAACATAAAATCTTTTTTTGAGCAGATTGGCCGAAGGTAAAACTAGTTTGTGGTAGCCATTGGGATAGGGTGGTCCAACCAATATGTAGATTCTATGTAGATTGTTAGAAAGGTGTGAACTAAAGTTTGTGGTAGAAAACTGTAGAACAACTAGTATATAAGCAAGTTTTGTTTCATCACCATTTCATCAACACAAGCTAAATATATATTTTTATTAAACAAGTAATCACTCAAAAGATGGAAGGCAAAACTGTTATTCTAAATGTGCTCATAATGAGTTTGGTCATGACACAAATTCAAGTGGAGGCAAAGAGTTGCTGCCCGTCTACGACTGCTAGAAATATCTATAACGCTTGCCGTTTGGGGGGAGCCTCCCGACCAGTGTGTGCATCACTCAGTGGATGCATAGTTGTTCCTGCTAAATGTCCGAGCGGATATCATCATGACATTCTCCAAAACTCAGGTAATTATTTTTTTTATCGTGTTTTATTATATGTCAATTGTTTACATGTCATCAACGTTTATTTTTTTGAATTTTACTCAAGGTGAAGCTGTCAATGAATACTGCAAGTTGGGGTGTGTATCTTCTGTTTGTGGTGCCATGAACACACTTCAAAGCTCTGGTAAAATGAAACATCCAAACTCACTAATTATAATATTATTATTCATCTTGGAATTATAGACAAGAGAATGTTAACCATTCAATTATTGTTCTGGTGAGTAGATGTGAATGAAATTGTGAATGGAGCTGTAGCACAATGCACAAAGGCATGTTCTACTTTATGCACCATGGGATCTACAAATGAAGTTTAGACTGCCTTAACATCCATGCAGTTACCACATCCAAGTTTCTGAGTGTTATTTTCCTCGTTTTCAATAATTGTGTCTATGTGAGAAAAAATGCTAGACTTTGGTGCTAGTATTTGAATAAGTTATTTCCAGTTTGTTTCTGTGTTGTAGATTGTACATGACTTCTATTAAATAAAAAGTTTGGACACTATAATATTTATTATTATTTTACAGTTGCTAAAGAATTTTTGCGCTGCACGTCATTATCTTATAAAGAGCTCGTGTCTATTTTTTCTGGCCAAATCAGTATCTAAAACATCTACTGCATTAAATAATATACAAAATATCCAGTAGATTAGAAGTTAGTTAGTGATGTAGGTGTTGTCATGTAAATAGGGTATTTGAAGCATATTTGCTGAACCTAGACGTTCGCATATTTTAGAAATCCTATGAGCCTTAATACACTCCATCCGAGGAGATTTGCTATTGGCAGCAGTGGCAGACCAGACCCAGGTGAAAAATTTACCCAAATCCAAAAATAATTTTAAAGCTGTGTGCTGCTCGAAGGATGTAGTAAGGAAGGATTTAACCTAGGTTTGGGAGATCAACACACGGAAGGAAGACCAACTGTGCTGCTGGAAGTTCACAACTTTACATGCAACAACATATTATTTAAACATTTTACCCGGTCAGTTGACCCTCCTAACCTTTATGTGGATCTGCCATTGATTGGCAGATAATAACCACATCAACTTCAATTCAGTTATTCAAACATAAACATTGGCAATCCTAGATTGTAAATGACTTCCACTTACTATAACCTAAATAAAAAATCATGTCTCCTTCTTCTCGATATTTTGTCAGTAGCTCTTTTAATTTCGTTAAAGGAAAATGATACATAAGTTGTTTTCATAGAGGAAGTGATATACATATTACTAGGTCAGGGTATATTCGGATATCGGTTCGGGTTCGGTTCGGGTATTTCAGATTTTTGGGTTTTCAAATTTAGAGGTATAGGACTTGTTCGGATTCGAATTATCCGAAGTTCTCAAAACTCAAAAATTTTATATCCAAATTTGTCTAAATTATTCAAAATACCTAATCTATCTAAAACTTTAGAGTATTTTTAACTCAAATTTACTAAAAACAGTTTAAATACTCAAAAATATCTAAAATATCTAAAAATCTGAATATTTAAAATAGTTATATTAATAAAATTATAAATCTTTTAAAATTAAACTCTAAATTACCAACCCTACAAACCATCATATAATCTTTCTTTTTTTTTTATCTTCTCTCGGACATTTTTTGACAATCAATTCTCGGAAGGTCACCCTTCCAAAAACTTTTTCAGCTCAAACACGCTAAACTACGAAGTTTCTTATGACCTATGACTAAAAAGATAAATGCATTATTTTAACATAGATAGCCAAATCAATTCTTTTAAACCTCTCCAGAAACCAGGGTGTCACAATTCACCCCCATTGTAACGTCCTAATTGCACACCAAGACCATCACTCTGGCAGTGTGAGCCCACTCGAGTCCACGCTTGTCTGGGTTCAGCTCTACCAATTGTAATGCTCCAATTTTCACCTCTTGGTGGGCCCATGTCCACCCCAGCCTATGGTCCCACCTTTATTAGTGGATCCAAGTCTACTCCTAGCCTATGGGCCCACTTATATCCGACGTCCGGTTTACTAAGTTTGGAACGTTTTAAAGACTTGATTACCAACCCTACATATCACCACATGAACTTTCCTAATGTTTTGTAATCACTCACAAAATTCCGACAGTTACTTCTTGGAAGGTCACTCATATTGAAATTTTACAATTTCAAGCACGATTAACTATAGAGTTCTCTCAGGACATTTGACCAAAAAGATAAGTGCACTTTGGTAACATAGGTGGCCAAATCAATTATTTTAAACTTCTCGGCAAACCGGAGTTTCACATATAGTAAAGTTATTTTAATCAATATATATATATATATATCGGGTTTCTGTTAATTATTAGCTCGTGAATTTTTTTGTTTTAATGCCTTAGACAAATTATAATCTATACTAATAAAAAAAGTATTAAAAATCTCACTAATTAACATTTTAGATAATACAATAGTTTTCTACGTTAGTTATTAACATTTTTCGAGAAATGGAAAAAATTAATATATGAAAATAAAAGAAATATATGAAAATAATAACTAGTTAATATTTAAGGAAATCATTTAAATTTGACATATATTACTCAATCGATAGAGAAAAGAAGTGTATGTACAACTTCCCACATTGAACAGAAAATTTTAGATAATGGTTCAGAACCATTATAAATAAGACTAATATGCTTCCAACTATGAATGAGCATTAAGATTAATTTATCAGGCATCCAAATTAAAAAAATTTAATCATTTTAATCCAGTTTTTTTTAGAGAAAACTAAAATTTTTTAAAAGTTTTAAAATATTATAATAATTAAAACTTAAAATTTTGAAAATATTATAAATATTGAAACTTTTTCAAAAATTAGCTTTTAAAAGGTTTCAAAATATTTTACTTTTTAAAACTTGTACAGATTGTGTATGAATTGGTTATAACTATAAAATACCCCCATTTCGTCAATTTAAAAAGTTTAACATATTAAAAATTTTAAAAGGTTCAAATTTTAAAAAGTTTAAAACTTTATAGAATGTTAAAGATATTATGAATACTTAAACTCCATAAAAAGTTTAAAATATTTACAATCTTATAAAAAAAGAGGCATTGATTTTGGTCTTAGAGTTTGATGAGAACAAGTTATGTGGTACTCTAAACAAAAAAGCTTTGAATGATTATGTAGTCAAAGAAAGTGATGAAGCTGACGAGGAAGAGAAAGATGAAAAGTATAACGAATAAGCGTATGGTTAAAGTAACGATGACAATTAACATGAAAATTTGACAATGAAGATAACGAAAAATAATATAAAAAGCAAGAAAATAGTGAATATGAAAAAAAAAATATATACGAAAACATAGGTAGCAGTGGAGAAAACGAGATTAATTCATAATTCTTTTGATCACATCTGATTCTTAAACATAATTAATTTTTATTATTTTTAAAATTGTAAGAAAGAAATGGTCACTCGAGTCTTGATATCAATCACATAAAGCACATGTTTTTCTAATCCACCACTGAAACCCATTGAGATAGTCCGTCCATGTAAATATGTCACTAAAACGTTTAAGATGAATAACCAATGCAATTAACATGTGTTTAGGTATTGTCTTCTTGATTCACATTTTTTATGAAATGGAGCCATTGAAGACTTGAAGCTCACTTCACTACGCGCATCTTAATTATCATTTATTTTGGATGTATTTGAGTTCAAATGGATTTTCCGTTGTAATAATGATAGGAAAATGTAACGTCAGTTTGATCACAAGAGAGTTTGACAAAAAAAAAAAAAAAAAAAAAAAAAAAAAAAAAAAANGAGAGTTGGTTAGAAGGAGGAAACGTAAAACACGTTGTAACAAACCTTTTGTCTCTTCCAATGAATAAAGCCAAACCCAAAAATCTTATTGGAGATTCTGGTTCTTACAATGTACGTTTTAAAACCATTCATTAGTCACCTTGATGGCTTGAGCCTTATCATGAATGTACACAATATAATTCATGTCATCCAAGGAACTACGAAATCTTTACAGGTAAAAGAATATGGTAATTATTTAATAATTAGTTGCAAAAGAAGTGATTCACAATCATTGAGAATCATAGGAAGGAACAATTTCACACGAAATCTTATGCAAATTCAACTATAACACTAAATGAAGAAAACATAGCAATGAAAAGAAGAAACATGGTGTAGAAATATTTTTCTAAGGTTCAAGAGTTTCTAAGAAAGCGTAAGTGGCTGATTCGGGGTTTTGGGTATTTCTACCGCTAATAGAAAATAGAAAGGAAAGTGATTTTAGTCCGTCAGGTAGAAATGTCAAATAAGCTTGCAGGCAAGCCCAAACAACACCTCTACCGCTTCATGTAGGGACCGATGGGTCTGGTGAAGAGATTGAATGGTCTTGCACGACCAAGAGGTGGATGCTTAACCGTAAATGGAGTGGACCGATTAATTGATCCTAATGATTAACCGACTTGTCATGCACGACTTGTTTGATATGCGTGGGATAAATTGTTCGATGTTCTTTCTCGAGTTGAACAAGTCCAACGTACTCGTTTCAAACATATCACCTGAACACGTGGACAAAAATTAAAACACAACCACAACGACGACCCAACGATGAAAATAATAACCGCAAGAGAGTTGGGTAACATAAAACTATTTTGTTCCTTCCTCTTTCATCCCCAGGTATTCTTCTAGCTTCCAGTGTATCAATCCCAAACACAAAAATCTTATCCGATACTTAACCCATTCATTTACCAACTTCAGTCTACATGATGACTCATTAGTATATATCACACATGCAATAATTCATGTGATCCAAGTAACAATGAAATTGTAACAGCTAAATAGTATGGTGAAATAATAACTATTAACTATAGAAGAAATCATAAATAAATAAAAATATACTTTCAAACACAATCACTCGAGACCATGCTTTAGTCCACTTATGTTCTCTCATACACCAAATTAAGAGAGTGTGACGAAATAATATACGGCTACGTACTTTAGGAACATACACATCATACTTAGCGCAAACATGCAAACAAAAAATTGAAAAGTAGATGTTTAAAATATATATTATTAATAGTTCAACGCCTTGTTCTATAACGTACGTACTGTAAATAAAACAATATTTCACGAATAAACTTTTATTTTCCCAAACATAAATTACCATTTGTGAAAACAAATATATATAAAATGTTATTTTGAGAAGATTGGCCGAATTGGGTAAACTAGCTAGTTTGTTGAAGCCATTGGGATAGGGTGGTCCAGCCAATATGTAGATTCTATGTAGCTTGCTAGAAAGGTGTGGAATAAAGTTTGTGGTAGAAAACTGTAGAACAACTAGTATATAAGCAAGTCTTGTTTCATCATCATTTCATCAACACAGGCTAAATATATATTGTGATCAAACAAGTAATCAATCAAAAGATGGAAGGCAAAAATGTGATTCTAAGTGTTCTCATAATGAGTTTGGTGATGGCACAAATTCAAGTGGAAGCAAAGAGTTGCTGCCCGTCTACGACTGCTAGAAATATCTATAACGTTTGCCGTTTGGGGGGAGGCTCCCGACCAATGTGTTGCTCTCTCAGTGGATGCAAAATCGTTAGCAAATGTCCTAACGGATATACACATGACACTCTCCAAAACTCAGGTAAATTTTACTGTATCGTGCTTTATTATGTCAATTGTTACCATGTTTCATCAATGTTTAATTTTTTCGAATATTTTACTCAAGGTGATGCTGTCAATGAATNATATTATTAATAGTTCAACGCCTTGTTCTATAACGTACGTACTGTAAATAAAACAATATTTCACGAATAAACTTTTATTTTCCCAAACATAAATTACCATTTGTGAAAACAAATATATATAAAATGTTATTTTGAGAAGATTGGCCGAATTGGGTAAACTAGCTAGTTTGTTGAAGCCATTGGGATAGGGTGGTCCAGCCAATATGTAGATTCTATGTAGCTTGCTAGAAAGGTGTGAAATAAAGTTTGTGGTAGAAAACTGTAGAACAACTAGTATATAAGCAAGTCTTGTTTCATCATCATTTCATCAACACAGGCTAAATATATATTGTGATCAAACAAGTAATCAATCAAAAGATGGAAGGCAAAAATGTGATTCTAAGTGTTCTCATAATGAGTTTGGTCATGGCACAAATTCAAGTGGAAGCAAAGAGTTGCTGCCCGTCTACGACTGCTAGAAATATCTATAACGTTTGCCGTTTGGGGGGAGGCTCCCGACCAATGTGTTGCTCTCTCAGTGGATGCAAAATCGTTAGCAAATGTCCTAACGGATATACACATGACACTCTCCAAAACTCAGGTAAATTTTACTGTATCGTGCTTTATTATGTCAATTGTTACCATGTTTCATCAATGTTTAATTTTTTCGAATATTTTACTCAAGGTGATGCTGTCAATGAATACTGTAAGTTGGGATGTACATATTCTGTGTGCGCTGCCATGGAGACACTCCAAAGCTCTGGTAAAACGAAACATCCAAGCTCACTAATTACAATATTATTATTTATTTTGGAATGGTAGACAAGAGAATGTTAACCCATTCTATTACTTTTTCGGTATGTAGATGCGAGTGAAATTGTGAGTGGAGCGGTCGCACAATGTGCAAAGGCATGTTCTACTTTCTGCGCCAAGGGCTCTTCAAATGTTGTTGAGACTGCCTAAACAAGCATATCCATGAAGTTACCACATCCAAGTTTCAGAATTTTATTTTCCTTGTTTGCAACAATTATGTGTATGTGACAAAAAATGCTAGACTTTGGTGCTTGTATGTGTCATAGAAGTTTGTCAATCCTAGATTGTTACATGACTTCTATTAAATAAAAAGTTTAGTCACTTTTATTTTTTTTTTATTATTCCACAGTTACTATAAAATTCTTGCCCTGCACATCACTATCCTATTAGGAGCTCATAAATATTTTTTTTTCCTGGCCAAATCTGTATCCAAAATTTTTTTTGCAGTGAAGATTATGATAAGCTCAAATTGTAATACCCTAATGGTAATAACAGCCTTGCAGTTGTAGTATTTTAGGGGTTGAATCCACAAAAACTCTAAATCACATAATAGACTTATTAATCTTTTAATTATACTTAATCATAATATTAATTTAAAAACAATGCAGAAACAGAATTACAAAGTGTTGTAAATTCAGGAATTAAAAACGCTAGGTCTAGAGATATTTTCAAGAATTTATGGAATATTAAATCAATTAATAAATTAGGATTCAATAAATTAAAATCAGATCTAGAACTCTAAACACAATTGTAAAATAAATCAATTCTCACTGCAAATATTATCTAAATTTAAAACCCGAAAATCCGAATCTCTTTGTAAAACTCAAGGTTAAAAATCAGCTTTAAAAACATGTTTAGATTGTTCACAAAATTACTAAATCAAATCTCTTTGTAAAAAGTAATTTTGCTCATCAAAGGTTTTATCAGGAAAATCAATTATATTCTCATATCAATCAATAATTCTAAGATCTAAATCCAGATGACTAATCAAAGATCTAGCATTAAGAACAACCAAAGATGAAGATCACAGAAGATAATGAATCCTAAATAATAACAAATCTAATAAACCATAAAGACCCTATGAAAAACCCTGAACATAAAAAGAGATCTACTCAGACATGATCAATGAAACAAAAACCATGAATAAAATAGATATCATTAAGAGATTAAAAGAAGAAGTAAGGGAGTTCTGAATCTTCTCTGAAGCAGTCTTGATTCTTCTCTCCAAAAGCTCCCTCAAAAGTTGCAGGAAAAATAAAGGGTAGGTCTAAACAATGACCTAGAAATCCTATTTATATTCCTAAAACACGTCCATGGACTAATGATGCAAATATGGAAAACTTCGGGGCAGATTTGTAAAACTTCCAAAACTTGGCTCTTCTGTCGCGAAAAGGTGTGTCGACCGACACCAATGGTGGTGTCGACCGACACCATCATTCTTGATTGTCTCCAAGTTGATTTCCTCCGGATTATTGCTCCAAAATGATCCAAATAGCTCCACTTTGCTCCATCCATGCCAAAATCCTAGAAAACCTGTAAAGACTTAAAAACATCCTTGAAAAAAAAATCAAAGACTCTAAACGACTCCTTGGTTAAAAACCGCAAAAACCATGATATATCAACTCCCCCACACTTAGCCTTTGCTTGCCCTCAAGCAAAACATAAGCTTAGACCTGTGAAAGAGGTTTGAAAACATAGAAACTCATTTTCTTTCTAAGGTAATGTCATGATCATTCAAACCATAATTCATATGCTTAGCAGACAAATCCAAATCGAACCACTATGTACTTCTCCATTGACATTCATAGCATCTCAAATTAAAACCAAATTCCACTACTTACTCCATTAAGCCTTCATCGGTGGATCTCATCAATTTGATCAATGTCAAGAACCTTATAGACTCATTCCCGTACTATACCATAACAAACAATATATAACTTTACAACATATGGTATTCTTCCTCTTTCCCAGACTTATTCTATTCTTATCCTCCTTTGAGCTTTGCTTTGCTGTTTTTTTTATCATATCTTTTTTTTTCTAATTCAAAGGTGTACGCGAATAATAGGGTCATCAGTAATTTACCTACCCCTCGCTTCCAAGCTTTGTGTGATCATTTGACTCAAGAGTAGAATAATGAGGTCACAGGTAATTTACCTCCCTCTCTAAACTGATCAAAATTTTCTCATCTTTTATTCTCTCTCTCTTTTTTTAAACAAAGCTCTCACGAGTAATCTTTTCAACTTAAATAAGGGAGCGGAGTACCATTTTCTTTTGAAAATCTTACTTGTCAGGCATGAACAAGGAGTCAAGCTCTATGAACATCAACCTCCTTGATGAGGTAATAGAAAAGTGCAGAAGTTAAGCAAAACATCCACAGAACTTATTGATGTAGGTGATGTCATGTAAATAGGATATTTGAAGCATACAATTTGCTGCTAGGATGGGAAACGTAGCTCGTAGAAGTTCCATTTTTTATACTATGAGCCTTAATACACTCCATTGAAATTAAAGGAGATTAATTTGCTATTTGCAGATAATATAACCACATCAACTTCAATTCAAACATAAAAATTGTCAGTCCTAGGGCTAGATTATACATGACTTCTAGTTACTATGTGTCCTTCTTCTCGACCATTTTACAAGTAGCTAATTTGATTAAAGAAAATGAACCCAAGACGTAGTTAATAAAAACAAAAGAAAGATTGAAATAATATAATATTAGGTAGTTTTGATAAAGGAAGTGATATATACATATTATAGTGTGACCGTATTTTGTTTTTTTCCTTATGATTTCTGTATCCAAAACTTCTGGAGACTTAACGTATGCACTTCTCAAGAGCTATGTCAAAGGAAGCAAATACAAGAAAACTTGCATTTTGGAATTCCAGTTTATGACTATTTTTTTGGTTACAAAAATGAGCGACGTTTATGTGACTATTTTGAGATGTATAAATTACTCCAGTACAAACGGTCAGAAAAATGTTGCTTATTAACGACAATATAAAGTGGTCGCACAACAGTCTTATCTTAGCAACTAGATTGTGACTCTTTTGCCAAAAATTGTTTGGTCGCAAAATGATCGCAATATGAGACCGATGTGCGACTATTATTTTAATTTGTAAAATAGTCTCAAATTAGTTGCAAATGTGCGACTCTTTTGCGATTAACACTTGAAGGATTTGCGACTATCACCTAATTTAGCTACTAATTTGAGACTATTTACCCACTCTCGATTTTAAAAAAATCAAAATTTCACATTTGAGATGTATTTACATGTTTAGTTATACGTATATGCTTTGATTTGATTGAACTTAGTTATAATAACTTTGTCAAAATCTTAAATATCAATGTTTACAAACAAAAAATGCATAAGATTCCAATCTAAGTTAAGTGTTACATGTTCTTTTATAAGAATATGTAGGAATTTCAAAAAATTTCAAAACTAAGTTTTGCCAACTTTTACTAATATATCTAGTATATACTACTAAGATGAGTGACTTATAGTAACTGTTTTAACCATTGTGTGTAGAATTCAATGTTTTGTTTTTTGATGTATATCAAATCGTCACAAAATAGTTACAATTTACGACGATTTTGCCACTTGTTTGGGACTTATGTTATATGTCACTATTTTACTACTTTTCAATGACGAGTTTGCGACTTATTTTGCGACCGTTTAACAATCTATGGTATAGTCGCAATTATGTCACAAACTAACATCGATTGTGCTACTATATTGGGACTACTTTTCTACTAATATATACACAAAAATCTCTATAGAACTCTTGTTTTTCAATGTTTTCACAAAATATTTGTATTTTATATTACATGTACTAGTGTTACATGTGACTTCAGTGGAAAGTTGTTAGCTTTGTATATTATATAACTAACTTATCAATACATTGTTTTATCTTTTTAAACTGAGACACTGATATATATATATACTAGTGATCGACCCACACATACGTGCGGAGTTTATTTTGACATTTAAGTTTTAAGAAACAATATTTTTTAATTAAGATTTAGGTAAATTGTATGACTATAATAATTAATAATTTTTTTTTGTTTCTTTTATTGGTATTAGTAGCCGTGGGATTATTACTTGAACTGAGAATTCCGAACTGAACCGAGCCGAGATTTTCAGTTTTTGGTTCGGTTTCGGTTAAGAGAAGAAAACCGAACAGAAGGAGTTATAATATGTAGTCGATTATCGGTTCGGTCGGTTTGGTTCACCGTAACCGATTGGTTAACTGAATTTAACCGATTGGTTAACTGGATTTAACCAAATTACCCGCATTACCCAAAATTACCCGAACCGACCCAGCCCAAATCACCCAAATTACCCAAATTACCTGAAAATAACCAAAATTACCCGCATTTACCCTAAAATAACCAGGTTTGACCCAATTTAACTTAAATAACCAAACTAACAAAAAAATTAAAAATTGTGGTTGGTTTCGGTAACAAAAATAATAACCAAAAAACCCGATACTCGAACCGACCCGACCCGTTATTCAAGTCAATTTCTATTTTTTTTTCCCTTTGCTCCATGTTCACATCATTATGTACGTTTTAAATTTAAGTCTTGAATTACTCATATTGCGATTTTTTTTTGTGTGTCATGAGTCATGAGTCATGAACTTTTAAATTTTTGAGCGAGGTTTTTTTGAAAAGTTCAAGCTGACTCATAGTTTGCTTTTTTTTTTTTTTTTTCAATTTTTTGATCCGGATTATTCATAAAAAGCTCAACTTTTATTGTTGTTGGTACAGCTTAAGTTTAAGACTTGAAGCTCTTTTATTAGTTTGACAAAATTTGCTGGATTTGCTTCAGCGTCGATGCGACTGATATTCATTTTGGAGTTACGATCCCCTCTCTTTCTCTCTCACTCTAAGCACAAAGCTTAATTAATTAGGTAGAATTAGTTGTTTTTTTAATAAGCAGCAGCCCCAATTGGGTTTTGACGTTATTTACCAGATTCCATCATCCTTCTCATGTATTCCAATCTGAGCTGTCTCTTCAATCTTTATATTCTTTCTTTGTTGCTGCTCCTTTGTGTCTTTCATTAATTGTTTGTTCAGTTTTGCAGAAGAGAGAAACCAAAAAGAATGGAAAGCAATCAAGCATTGTTATGGGATGTGAGATTAACGCACGCATGCGCTTCAATTGCTATAGCGTAAAGCCTCATTATAATGGCTTATCAAGTAGAGTAATCATGTTTCAGATTTTAGTTCTTATCATAGTCATATATATATATTAATAGACTCATTTTAGATCCCTCATCTTGAATTGATTATAACCTTTGAACCCTTCTTGATTCTGCATATAACAAATCTCAGCAAACTCTCTCTCCCCAGCTTGATCTTGAACCTCTTCTTCACCTAGAAAGTGAATGTTCTTTTGTTGGCTGAATAAAATCTTGTCCAACTTCTTATGTACTACTTTCAATTCCTTCTTGTACTTCTCATCTTGATCATTGGAGACAAACCTTATTGTTCTATCATAATCTTCATTGTAGTTCTCATCTGATTGTGCTAGGTTCTTCACTAGCTCCCATCCTTCTTCTACATTCTTGTTGAGGAAATTTCCATTGGAGGCTGTATCCAAAAACATCCTTATCTTAGGTAGAACTCCTCTATATAATGTGCTGAGTAGAGATTCATTGCTAAAGCCATGATGTGGACATTGAGTTTGGAAGCTCTTGAATCTCTCTCATGCCTCACAAAAGTTTTCATTATTCTTCTGTGCAAAACCAGAAATCTCATTCCTCAACCTTGCAGTCCTTGCATTAGAGAAAAACTTGGCTATGAAAGCCTTCTTGCAAGCATCCCAAGTGGTGATAGCTCATGTTGGTAAGGTCTTCTCCCACAAGTGTGCTTTATCTCCAAGGAAAAAAGGGAACAGTCTGAGCTTGAAACCATCCTCACTTACACCATTGATCTTGGTGAGGCTACAAATTCTGTCAAACTCATCAAGATGGTCTAGAGGGTCTTCCATAGGAAAACCATGGAACTTATTTGCTTGAATCATAGAGATCAGTCCACTTTTGATCTCATAATTATTATTAGCAACTGTTGGAGACACAATACCAGCTCTTTGATTATGTGTGTTTGGTGCATCTCCTGCACCAATGTTCCTTGGTCTTGGTTCTTGGTTGTTTTCTTGCTCCATTAGCAACTGATTTTCTTGTTCCTGGAGGATTCTTGTTCTCTGCTATCTGAGGTCTCTTGGTAGGCGATTGATGTGATCAAGATACCTATGGAGATTCTGATTCCCCTTGGACTTTGTTTGCATCAACTAACTCGAAAACTGACTCGAACAGGTACTCGGTCAAGCACCGGCTCGAGTTGATGGTCGAACTGACTGGGACGAGTGAACTAATTGAATCCCGGTTGTGACTCGATTAGGTACTCGATCGTGCAGACGGTCGAGTGGTAGCTCAAGTTGTATGTCGAGTAGGTACCTGAGATTCAAAACAACCAAGCAGATGAAGAATTCAAATCAGTAGTGATCAAAGGAACAATATAACTTAATCTTAGACTTGTATGAATCCTAAATGTCACAAACAAACAATCAAATGGCTATGACGCCAAATTAAAACATGTTCTTTTGTATGGTTGTTGACGATGAATGATGGTAGAGATGATGGATGAACAGGTGGATGCAAGGTGTTTCAATTACTCTTATGTAGTTGTAGCATAAAGGATGTCAATCCATAATGAGTGTGATGCAAGCAATCAGGATGTGAATACTTATCTAAGTCAAGCCAAATATGATGAATGTTTTTATCTAGCAATCTAATGATAATGATGGAATGCAGAATGTAAAGATACTAAAACAGGAAACTCTTGATGGAGCTCGAACAGACACTCAATCCGATGCTCGATCGAGTGGTAGGTCGAGTGGGAATATGGATGTAAAACCGAGACAGGACAACAATCAAAACAGAGCAAAACAAAAGCAATTCAAACAGCAAGCGAATAACAATATTTAAACAGGGAAATCAATAACAAAGAAAGGTCCTAAGGATGGATTCATGGGTTGGACTTAAGCAATGATTATCTAGATTGACCAACAAACCTCAATCAACAATGAGCTATCTCTAGACAATGATCTTCCAAGACTTGTTAATCCATTCTCATGGCAATAACAATCAAGCTTAGATACTCTTAGACCTAGCTCTCACTAGATATTACATATAAAAACAGACATTAAAACCTAGATCATTATTGTCAAAAATCAAACAAAACATCTAATCTCTTAGCATGCTTCATGATAATCTTCAGCATTAGCCTTATCTAGCAACTTAAACATTGGTGTGATGTTAAGAAGCCTGAGATCTATCCTCACCCTCTCAGTATAAGGATATCATAGAGCATATCTAATCCAGAAGAGATATATAACAAACAAGTTTGATCAATCTAAACTCCCATAACCTTTAAACAACCTAATCCATCCTTAAGATCCTAAGCCACTACTCACAACCACAAAACATGATGAACAAAATCATAAACCCAGAAATCAATGAAACTTGCCTGATTAGAAAGATGAGATAGAGATCTACAATATTGAAGAAGAAATCAAACTCAAATTCTTAATACTTAGAAAGTTGTGGATCCAACAAGTATCAATAGATTCTTGGTTTTTGGTACAAAAGTGGCTAATGATCTAAGCAAAAAGTAGACAAACCCAATAGGGTAAATACTAGGTTTTTGTGGCTACTAGATATTATTTATGACTCTCTCTAACTTGTGGGCGGTCATGAGGTACAATGGACTTATATAGAAAGGTGGAAAAGCCCTAAATCTGCTAGTAGACAAAATAGAGAGGCAACTCGGTCAACTCGGCCATGTGCTCGGTCGAGTGACCTCTCTTCTGCTTCTTCCATTCGGTCGAGTCCTCCTCCACACACGGTCGAGTGTCTGGTCGAGTGGTCTCCCGGACTTCGATTCTTCAGCTCTAACTCCCTTGTTTTCTTCACTTGATAGCTCCAATCCTCTTCAGCATTCTTTCCATGCTGCTTTGGATCCAAAATCACTTGTTTGTACAAGAAACTATGCAAATGCAATGCAAATATACTCTAATGCATAAACAGTCCTAAAGCTACTCAATAATGGCCAAAATGGATAGTTAATCATGCAAAAAATGTGAATATATTAAAGTAAAACAAGGTGAAATATATGAACATCAACACAACGAACCCATTCACCTTTATCCTTCATCTCTAACAATCGATTCATCGTTTCTCACCTTGTCCCCCAGATCTCGCAGCTTCCGCCTTCACGGCTTCACCACCACTAGATCTCGGTGCTTGCGTCGCTCACCACCACCACCAACGACACTTGGAAGCTTCTTCCTTCCTTCACCATATCATATCTCGAAGCTTCTGTTGTCGTTCACACCAACAGATCTCAAAGCTTTCACCATCCTCCACCACCACATCTCGAATCCTCTGCCATCGAATCTCCGATACTCTGTCTCGAGCATACTCCTCTCTACCGACACGTTACCACAATCTTCCTCTCCTTTTCCTCCGCCACCTGAAAAACACGTCGCCGACCATGCTTTTGACCAGCCATCCACAACGTTGATACTATACACATGTATATTTTTATGTATATTATCACATGTATATTTCGAAATTGATATTTAATAAAAAAAATATTTCTGTAATTTATTTATTAAAATAAAAAGATGTGAGGCAAAATGTATATTTTATGTATATAGTATATTTCGAAATTAATATTTAATACAGAAAATCATTTCTGTAATTTATTTATAAAAAAAATGATGTGAGGCAAAATAGAATAAAATAAAAAATAAAAATAATATAAAACAAAATCAACTTTTTTTTTTGTGAATTAATCTCGGAACGTCACAAAATAGTTACTAAAGTTTCAGTCACAATTTAGTCTTTAAGTAGGACTACAATAGTCAGTCTCAATGTAGGCGCTAATATACAACTTTTATTATTCTCACTAATCAGTCGCATATTTTGCGACCATCTTGCCACTTTTTAAATTTGCGACCAATTATTAGCGACTATTTCATTTAGTCTTAAGTTAGTCTCAAATAGCCATTTTGTGACGTTTTTGATGGTCCTAAACTGCATGTTTTGTTGTAGTGAAATATGATTGTAGTGATAAGAGAAGGAAAGAAATGGAGTCACCTGAAAAACTGTTTCTTGTTTGATAATTGGTCTACACTAGTCTAGGATGCGTATTTGATATAACTGGGAGCAGAGATTACATTGATAATTTGGTTTGAATAAATGTTGCATTCAAGTCAACAAAAAAAAAAAAAAAAGTGATCCGTAAAAATGTGAACCTCATTGGAAGGCACGTTAAATGTGGTCGTACGTCAACATTTACGTGAAGAGTTCTAGAGAGAAACCTATTGTTCATTGCATCATGAGCTTTCTAACTGTGGATGGAGAGAGAATCTGAATAAAAATAAAAGCAATGATGATTGTCACTTGAAAAATAACTCCCATATACTAGAAAGTTGGTCACACAATGCTTAAGTTATGTATACATAATTAATTTAAAATATTAAAATAAAATTTATATTAAATATATATGAAAGTGTACATATAATTGTTTGAGAAGTATTTTGAAAAATTAAATAATTTAAAAATATTCAGTTATATGTTTATATATCTATTATATTAAAAGATAAGTGAAAACGTCTCATATTCAATCTCAGCAAAATTTTACCGTTTTACCATTAATGAAATTGCCCTTGATGGTGAATTAGTTTGCCTTCGGATGTAAATTTACCTATTTTCGCATTAAAAATAAATCAAAAAAATCGACAAAAAAAATTTAATTGCATAAAAAGTTATTTGCAAAACTAGAATTTACTAATTTAATCCCAATTTCCCGGAAAAACTCTCTTGGACGTTTAATTAGAGAATCTATGACCATAATCTATCATGCATTAATTGTTTAATGGGCTTAGATTGTTTAAAGATCCACGTTAATATAAAATTATTGGGATTTCTACAGGAAAAACAACAGATGACAATACACATATTTACTGGAAACCCTAAAAAGATAGGTCCTCTACAACTATAAATACAATTCTATCGTTTGCTTTCACCCTTAACAAGAAAAACTCTCTTCTGTTCAATTCACCACTTTTAGGGTTTTAATTTTTTCTCGGCTTTGTCTCGTTTTAGTTTATTCAATTAGTTTGATGGGTTGTTATAAAGGTTTGATCTTTGGTTGATCTACAGATTGGCGTTGGAGGAGGTAAAGTTTTTGCAGAAGCAAAGAGAGAAATTTAGTGATCCCAGCTTTATCTTCAACGGGAGAAAGCCGAAGCTGAAGCAGAGAAAGAGGAGCTTATGTTGCAAGGTACTTTTGCTCAAGAGACTGTTTTTTTATTGAAGATCCCAACATGTAACCAAATCTTTCTCCGTTTAAAAATTTAACCTAATTTCTAGAGTGAGCTGCCTTTGCAAGTGTTTTAAGGGTTGTTTTGATTCTTTAGGGTAAAGTATATTGAACGAGAATTGGCTAAGAAGAGGGGGAAAATATTGATGATGCGGAGGAGGTTGAGAATGAGTTGAAGCGAGTGAAGATGAGTTATATAAGATACCTGATCATCTAAAGTAAGTTGCTTTGCCTAATGTAACACATTAGTTGTTTAATGTTTTATGTGGTACAGGGGATTACGAATGTTGTTACTAAACACCTTCCTTCTCAGGTTAAGAAGCGTAGTTTCGAAGAGAGCTCGACACAGTGGACTACCGGAATAGAAGAAGTCCAACTCCCAAACGAGTATGAATATTGTTAAATACACTTTTTTTGATTTGATGATAAACCTTTTAGTGTTTTAATGACTAATGGTTTGTTATTTGGGTGGATGGTATAGATCTGCCAAGAAGCTTTTGTAAGAGTAGAGGCTTATATATGGGTCGGCCAAAATCAGAATTTAGTGTATTTTATTTACCTGTTTGTGTAGTGGTTTCTTGGAGAGGTATATTATTATGAATTTTTCTCTCTTTGAAGATAAAGTTGGGATCCTTATTGTACAGGGCTAGCATTTAGGATATTGGTCACTAATTACCTTGGTTTAGACGGCTTAAACCATCCTCTCTGCTAGGAAATCGAGAAGCTGATCGATTCTATTGAAGTTACTCCTGCTGAGTTAGCTGAAGAGCTGATGCAAGACGATGACACTGACATTGTTCTTCGTGGAGTAGTTAGTTTTGTTGAGAAGAGGAAGGTCGAGCGAAGCAAAACCAAGGAGCTGGAGGATGCTATGTGTAAAGTAATTGATGATGACTACGTAGTTGATGATGACGAAATACACAATGGTTCTAGGAATGGTTCGAATAAGAAGAAAGGGAAAGGAAGAGGCAGAGGGAAAGGGAAAGGAAAAGGAAAAGGAAATTAAGAAGATAAATATTAAGACTGAGACTTAATCCTTCCTCTTTACGTGTCATTGTGGTTTTTGCTTAATATTGCTTTTACAACTCTGTCCTGAAAGGTTCACCTGTACTGAGACAATCAAAAGTATCTTAATTTATTTGTTTGAGAAAACCGCTAGGTCTCTTAAAAAGTATCAGGTCTATGTTGAAGTGTCTTTAAATCACAGGTTTTGATGTGGTAGCTGCGTTTTGTATCTATGTCTGTCCAATTTGTATATGATTTTCTGACAGGGATTACCTTAAGGAAATTGGTTTGCTCCATTTGACTGTACGAGGATCAACTTCACATTACAAAAGTTACTTCTTAATTATGCGGAGAAGCTTTCAGATTCTTCTTTGGGAATAATAGAGATGAAGCGAGAGAGAACTGATGTAGATTCCATCAGTGATCTTGACATCAGATGGAGACTGATCAGCGGAAGAGTTACTTCTCCTGAAAGCCGCATGTTACTGTCTCAGGCACTAGCCATTTTTCCATGTAAGTGCCTCTGCAGTTTTTTTTTTTGGTCGTATAAGTGCCTCTGCAGTTCGAAATTGAGAATTAGAACTTTATAAGATATCGACTATTTTGTTTCAATTAGATAATTAGTACTGTTAGACAAAGGACAAATTGGTTTAGCTCATGGCTGATTCTCTTTCCATTGAATCTTGGCCGGAAAGTTATAGGCCAAGGACGATTGCATAGTATCTTAAAACTTGAATCATGTATATATCATATTCTTGGTTTGGTTAGTATGCACATATATATTTTCCCTCCATATAAGTTCCGAGAATGGTTTATGGGTGACGAATTTTCTCAAAACCTGATGTAAGTAGCCTTACTTTCATCCTTATAACACTTTCAAATGTTATCAATAACAATCACAAGTACATGTTTTGTTTAGGAAGACTATTCAAGGACAAGGCACGGGGGCATTGATTTGGCTGTTTCTGTTGCTAATTTATACAGTGCGACAACCCAATGAGTTGTATGCTCATCCTTTGTGCTGAGGTAAAGCAAGTCAAGTATGTATCAATACAATAAAACTTCTTGGTTTTTCACCAGGTGATGACAGCTCAACTTTTGTATTGAAGTAGAGACTGACACATCAGAAAAAATCTGTAACCAATTAAATTATAACAATAATACAATTCATCTTTTTTTTTGCCAAGAGGGACCCATTGATTTCTTCTTCTTTCAACCGATCGATTTCTTCTTCTTTCTATTGCCCAATTTTAGTTTTGATTTCTTCTTTAACCGGAGACGATGGTAGTAGCAGCGGAGGTCTTAGCGGATTCGTTGGGAAGATTAATTCAAGTATTTGTAGCTCTCATATCGGCCTCTCGACAAAGTCGCACCCTGTACTTCCTGCTCCCAGAAAGGAAGAACCGCCTTCGATTCGGTGTAGGAATGGGAAATTAATCGGTTGTGATGCTTCTGGGAGGGTTTACATGGGAATGAACCTCGATTCCGACGACATGGTTGAACACATACATGGTTTAACTCCTCCATTGAAAGATGCTCGAAAGAGAATATTTTATATATAATGTGCATTTACTATTATCAATCCGTCAACTAAGCTTCCCGATTACACATATTATCATGTTTTTCCCCAATTATTCTTGGATGCATGATTTTGGCTCATTAGTTTTTGTTTTCTTTCTGCTTAGAAAAAACCCAAAATTAAGAATTTAAGCTCACCTTGGAAAGTTGTCACGTTGCAGCTATTCTAGAGTTGTGCAAGGTATGAATTTCCATGTCCTTGTTGATTTCCATGCCACAGAAAATGTGGCAGTTACTTGCCAATTCTTAATACTGGCTTTTCTAATAACTAGGAATAATTTCAACATCACTCTCTATGTCCACACCAATGCATTAAAATCTGTCTTTGAAAAAGTTTTTGCTCTTGTTTTAAACTTTGGAGATAACCAAGACAAGGAAGATGATAGCTATGGCATATGGAAAGAGACGTGGAGATGCCAATATTCCAGTGTTACAAAGATTGGTACTTGTGTCTATTCTAGAAACCCTTGACAGAAGCCTGCTGCACATTTTAATAAGTTAACTTTTTACTATTCTCGTCTATGTAGGTTTAGTCACGCCATAGATTAGCTCGCGTCCTTGGTTATTCACACTTCGCAGACTATGCTCTTGATCGCAGAATGTCAAAGACATCAATGAGGATTTGTGAAGAACCCTTAAGTGAATAGTTTAGCATTCCTCATTGCTTGTTTGTACTGACGCCCTTATTTGGAGGAAGATTTGGGGATTTGTTGTTTGTTGAAAGAGTGTGTTGTACTGTGATGAAAGAGAGTGTTACACTGAGTTGTCTTTTTTTTTTGTTTATGCCTTCTCAAGAACTAGGTTATGAATACCATGTTCTGTTTTAGAGGGTTTGTGAGTGAGAAACAAATCAAGAATTAATGGTTTGTAATCCCTAAACTTATCTGGTAAGAAATTTAAAATATATTCTAAAACTAAATTTATGAAATAAAAACTCATGATGATGTAGATAATAATAACAAAAGAAATTACTATTGAAATTATCAAAAAATTATGAATGGATTCCAAATAACATATTAAATTATGAAATAAAAAAAAATATATATATATATATATAACAAAATAAAATAAAATAACCAATCCCACGGCATAGCGCGGGTACAAACCTAACAACACATAAATAGAAAAAAACCTAAAACCAAAAATATTACCAATAAAAATTGTCAAAAACTATATTAATAATGATTTTTTATTTACAAACACATATAAAATTATCCAAAAATAATAAAAACAAAAACAAAATATAAAACAATCCCGCGGTGTAGCGCGTGTACTATCCTAGTTTTGGTTAAAGAGTGAAGGGCTTACGATTTAAAGGAGGTCTTACAATAGACTTGTGTAAATATATTTTTTTTTTTGACAATCGACTTGTGTAAATATATATATATATATATATATATATATATATATATAAAATACATCTCATTAGGCATCTAATTATATTTTTCCTCTGTTTGATTTGAGTAACTCTGTAAACCCTAAGTCTATTGAGTGGACGAGACTTTAATAGGCTAGAACCGCTAAACCGGTTATAATGACGGTTTGACTTCTCAGTCTGACCGGTGTTCCCTAATTACGAAAGAGGTTTGGTTGACCTTTTCTTTAATTCAGTTTCAATTAAACCAAATTATTTACACATAATAATGGGTAAAGATTAGCATTTAACTAATTATTTTCATAAAACAGAGAAACCAGCTACAAAGAAAGTTTACAAGACACCAACTATATATATAATGTAAATGCCAATGAAAGTTTTAATCCAAATTCTAATAAACTCAAAGCTACAAAGAAACCAGCTCTGCTTACAAGACACCAACATTGGACAACAACTTCTACAGTCTAATTGACGATATGAGGTTCTTCACTCGGTCAACACAGAGAAGGACAAAAGGGAATCAAGTGAAGAACCTCATATCATCTATTACAGTCCACCTTTCAAAGGAGATATATTATTATGATTTTTTTTTATTTAGATTAAAATTTTGATAATTATATTATAATCTTGTGAGATTAATATATAATTCTTCGACGTATGTATCATGGACAAGAAGAATAGAAGATATGCAAAGAGGTATATTAATAATATGATGTATATTACTATGACATATGCTGAAATTCGAATTCCATTTGTTTGGTGTCACAAAGAGATGATATGCAACCCAAGATCAAAAAGAAGACAATATGTTTCACCCTACAATATTTCTGTAACGTTTATTCCTTTATTTTAATGTTATTTGTTTTAATATATCAATAGTTAAATTATTAATATATTGATCGTTGATCTTTTTAAATATTAAACTTATTGTTATATGATTTTGTATAATAAAATCGTGAAACATTTAATAAAGATTTTTTTGTGGTACATATTTTTAAAGATGTCAAACTATTTTATTTTTGAAACTATTTATTTATATATGTTTCTATTAAAGTTTTAATATATTTTACAATATATTAAAAATATTTAGCATAAATGAATGACAGAACAATAACGTATATCTTCAAACTTATGTAATTTTCATAAATTTAAAACGATATAATGATGTAAGCAAAATTTATTATATATCTTTATTTGTAAAAATCATAATCACAAAAGATAAAACTTATGATTTCTATAAATTTACTAACTTGAAATGATAAAAACGGAAATAACTATTGTTTGAAAAAGCAAATTAACATATCTCAGGAATATATATGTGGAACAATGAGTAATTTCAAAACATAAAACACTATATTTAAATATGTCAATTATTACATATTAATTCAGAAAGTAACATATCATGAAGTAACAAAACTATTGTTATTAAAATCTTAATACCACGCTTTAAGTGCGGGTACCTCCCTAGTTATGAATTGTAAGAAAGACTCTTAGAGCATGTCCACCAATCGTTTCTCTTAGGAGTACTCCCAATTAAAAAATAAAAAATAATAATAAAGGAAAGAAAAATTGAGGAACGTTTCTCCTCTGAGAACCATAACAATCGTTTCTCTGACATGTGGCAGTTTATGGTAAGCCATCAATTGGTGACAGCTTATCCTATGGGAAGTTTGTTAAAGGGTGGGGACCAAGGTTCGAGGAACGCCTGGCGCACCAATAACCAACTGGTGGATTGGGATATCCACAGTGAGGGGTTAGGATGATGCCTTGTAGGGCCAGCTTTGGGTCTATGGGGGCAAGCTAGCGGGGGGCTAGTGGGGTCCACAGGACGGGTTATTACAATAAAAATCGATTTTTATATGACAACACGTCCTGCAGACCCTACTAGCCCACCGCTAGCCGCCCCAACGGACCCCAAACTGGCCCTGCAAGGCATCAATCCTAACCCCTCACTGTGGATATGAACTATTCATCCAAATCCACATGTAGGTTATTGGTGCGCCAGGCGTTCCTCGAACCCTGGTCCCCACCCTTTAAGAATCTTCCCACATGAAACAACCCAAAATCGCGAAATAAAACAATCTGGTCGAACCAGAAATGCTGGTGTCGATCTACACACCCCTGGTGTCGATCTACACACCCCTGGTGTCGATCGACACCCATCCCCAAATCACACTATTTTGTTCACGGATGTTACAATTTTGAGAACGTTGCTACTCGTTGGAGATGACCTTAAGACTTAATAAATTTCAATGCACTTTAAATTTCAAAGCAGCTTTTGTCCCTGTTCTTGTGAGTTTTTGGCTTGGAGGTTGGAGAACGTGAGAGAAGCTTTTGGTGGTGTGGTTTCGTCGTTTGTTGGTGAGATCTCATTGTTTGGCAAAGGTGAGTGGATGACCATGGTTTATCTAAGTAAAGATCTCTGTTTTTGTGACTTTGTGTGTTGTGTGGTTGTTTCTTTTGGTTGTTTGTGAGTTTTTTGTGGCTCCCAAGGCTTGGATTCATTCATGGGCTCGTATGGGACGAAAAAGAGAAGCTTGGAGGCGAGATTCAGAGGTTCTGTTCGAAGAAAATCGATGCTCGGCATCGGTGTCGGTCGACACTAATTTGGTGTCGGTCGACACCAACACGAGGACGACACGAGGACTTGACGAGTGTCGGTCGACACCATGTGGAGGTGTCGTTCGACACTGTTAGGGATTTGGGGAATGTCGAGCATGTTGTCGGTCGACACCAGTTGTGGTGTCGGTCGACACCCTTCTAGAGCAACCGGTTACGTCATGTTGCTTGTGCATTTCATGGTTTTTTTTATTGTTTGTTGATTGTGGCATGAGAAATCTTATTTCTTGTGTGTATAGCCTAATAGATGGAAGGATTGCCTCACTAAGTATTTATGGTAATACTCGCCTCTCTTTTGTGTTGTGGCGCAGGTTAAGGCAAAGTGTGATCCTGGAATCAAGGCTATGAAGAGGAGGATGTTCTAGAGCCTCGGTTGTTTGCCATTTGTCTTTGTTAGGATGCTAGAGTGGTACTTTGTGGTCTAGAACGGATGTTAGGGTTGCTGGTTTTATGGTTGGTTATGTTATGGATTGTTGTTAGAATTGATATTATGTTATTTCCTTAATTGTCATTTATTATTGGAGTTAAGTTATTTGTTATCCGCTGTTGTGTTGATTGGGGGTAGGTTGATAGTGAATATGGGATCACTAGATATTAAGATATATATAAAAAAACGGGTTGGGTTGTTTCAATATTTAATATAAGAGATACTGATATCCATCTGTTTATCGTCAGTCTTAACAGCTCCGCAACAACATCACACAACATTGCATTTGGTTCACTAGCATGCAATTACATATATATATATATATATATATATATATATATATATATATAATCGCTTAACATCTTGATGAATACACAGAAATTCATTGGCATATGTTTCTCTTTAAAGATATATATCTAAAAGAAGTATAAATCAAAACAATAATATAAATCAACCTAAGAAATATAAAACAAAAAATCAAAACAATAAAATCAAAATATATTTCTTGTAGTTTCTTAAATAATCAAAATTAATGTGAATTTCAGAAAAAAAATAATCAATAATGTCAATAAAGAGGAGAATGAAGCTTACAATTGATCAAGTTCTAGCTGTCTGTGAAGAACCCAAAGATGAGGCTAACATCGAAATCAGGTTTTGGAGATCCAGTTTGAGATCTAATTAGATCATGTCTTGGCAAGTTGGACATGTTTATGCTTTTTTAGGAAGATTCACAAGGATTCAAAGAGGGAGAATAAGGCAAACAGATTGCTGCAAATCAACATATGTGATATGTATGTATACATGTATTCGGGTATAAACAGGAATTCACGGGTTTCGGGTTCGGTTTGGGTAATACCTAATACCTGTGGTTATTTGAAAACAAAAACCAATCAGATATTTTGACAGGATCAGTTTGGGTCGGGTTTGGTTTATTTGCCAAGGCCTAAATTAATAATCCATAGAGGCAAAGTGAAAATTGCGGAACATGAAATCAGGTATTGAGGAGATGGAACCGATAAAATTCGTCGCACTGAGCCTTTGTTTTGGTAAGCTTTTAGCTTGTAAGAGTTATTGAAGTTTTGTTATCATATCAGATCCTTTATTTAATGGTGTGGTCTCGATGTTTAAAATGTTGACGTTTTCACTTGGGGAATTCTATACATAGTTTATTCTTGGGGTATACTGTGCAGCTGAAGCAAGCTAAGAAAGGGTTCAAAATCATTGGCTCTAACTTCCTTTAGATCTATGGACAAAGACAAAAATGTTCAGATATGGATGGGATCACTCATTCATTGGCATTAGGTGCGTAAACGGTAAACCTAAGACAATATATGTGGGACGTTTAAATTATGCCGATTTACTAAGACTATGAAGATCGGAGACTGGACACATGATATAAGATTGGTAGAACATATGTTGTATACATATATCATCCTTTGGCCAGAGCCACCTTAAACTCTTATAACTATCTGTTTGGACAGAGAAACACTCATGTAGTTTTACACAGCATTTGACTAACCAGAAACTTCAGCCGGTTTTAAGCAGCTTTCCAAGAAGACAATAATGGTGTCTCAGAGTTCTTGAAAGTGAGTACCGTGGTCGTGTATCTTTCTCCTTTCACAAAACCTGGTTGGGCAATGATCTCAAGCTCAGTCATCTCTTCGGGTGAGAGTTTGACTAATAAGGCTCTGATGTTATGGTTAAGGTTTTCGATCTTAGTGGTTCTCGGGATGGGACAAACATCATCTCCCTGGTGGTGAACCCAAGCGAGCGCTAATTGTGCAGGAGTACATCCTTTCTTTTCCGAGATTGCACAAACCTTATCATAAACAATTTTGTTGTGGTCTAAGGTCTCCTCTTGGAATCTTGGTAGAGCCTGGAATAATAATTGTTGTTATATAATAAATTCATTTAATTTATCCACAGCTGAGCTACGGCTTATCAACAAACAAATCTTACACAGCCTATATACTTACCTTTCTGAAGTCATTCTTGTCTAGGTTCTCAACATTCTTGGGTCCAGATTCGAAGAAACCTCGTCCTAGAGGACTGTAAGCAACAATCCATATCTCAAGTTCCCTGAAGAAGGAAATAGAATATGAAGTTACATGACTGATAGATTATTGCGCCATGAGAGTAGGATGAAACATGAATTAATACCTGCAGGTGGGAATGACTTCTTCTTCCACATCTCGAGTCCACAAGGACCATTCTAACTGCACGGCAGTAATTGGGTGAACAGCATGTGCTCTTCTGATAGTTGAAGCAGAGGCTTCAAACAGACCAATATACTTTATTTTACCCTCTTCAACCAGCTTCTTCAGTTCTCCCATCTTGGCATTGACACACACACAAAAAAGGTTTAGTTCAGCAACATATACCATCTTTCTAACCGACCCTAACAGTGTCTATGCAAAATTAAAATCCTAAGAGCAACTCGATAAAACACTTAAGTGACTAAATGGCTAATAAGTCTAAGGGCGCCCTAGCTTGCTTCACAAGCTAGCTTTTAATTAGGAGCGTCCTTATAGGTGAAAATAGATAAGAAAGCCTCAAATTCGTTCAGTTAAAGATCATTTCACTAATCATTGTTCTCCGTGAATAAGCTGGCAACTTCAAAAGAGTAACCTAAGAAGAAATCATCATCTCTAATCTATCTTCTTTGACACTAATACTCTGATTTACCTATGAAGCTTACTTGACAGTTGACACTAATACTCTGATTTACCTAAGAAGAAATCATCATCCCTAATCTATTTTCTTTGCCAACATATGAAGCTTACTTGAGATTTCTCTTCAAGTAGTGAACGTGTTTCACTTCCATTTCATTTGAAAGTTGCAAAACCATTAAGGAAAAACTGACAAGAAGAGTGCTTACTTACAGTGATTTCGATAGGGACACGAGTATCAATCCGATGCGAATAATAGAGATCAATGCAGGAAACATCTAGCCGCTTTAAACTTGCCGCACATGCAGATCTCACATACTCAGGATCTCCTCTCACCTCTATCTTTCCCTCTCCATAGGTGATTCCAAATTTGGTCGCAAGTTCCACTTTTTCTCTCATCCCATCCTTGAGTGCCTGACAAATTAAACTCCAGACATTGTCAACATCGAAATCATTTCAACAAATAAAAAAGAGAAACAAAACCTCAAATCGAAGATCGAACCTTGCAGAGGAGAACCTCGTTGCTCTCAGAGGTGTCATGGAAAGTGACGCCCGAGTGAATAGCATGGTGGATGAGAGCGATGGCTTCTGTTTCCGGCTTCGGAGCACCGTAGAAAGCAGAGAGGCCCATACAACCGAGGCCTTGTGCTGAAACCTCGAGGCCTTGGCTTCCCAGCTTCATCCTCCTCACTCCACAAGTCACCATGAATCTCTATCACTACTCTCTCTCTGTCTCTCTCTCTCTCTCTCTCTCTCTCTCTCTCTCTCTTTCCTCTCTTCGCTTCTCTTTTACGGATACAAAAATAGTCAAAATACTATTTGACATTTCTTCACTTACTTTCTCGATCAAATTATTAAATTGTGAGAAACTATAAACTTTAAATATAAAATTAAACTATAGTGATCATCAAAAGGTTTATCCTTATATAAGTAAAAGAGAAGTACAAAAGTGTTTTCAGATCGGGTCAATTTCATAATAATAATCTAAAATTAAGAGAGTTGGATTCGGGTAATAAATACCCGGTGTTCTGAATGGATTATCGGATTTTTCTAAAAAAAATCATATTTGAGTTTTTCCAAAACAAAATAAATCATAAATGAGAATGTCAATAAATTCTCCCAAAAATAAACCATACTAGTTACGTTAATAATAGAGAATTAGTTAAACACAACTAAATCATTCAAAGAATTCATATTGAAAGGAAGGTGAAATTTTCTCTCCTAGGCACGATCCCCAATGCCCCCGCAAGTTGCTAGGATGCAGGCGTTTAACCGGATCTCACCTAATCCCATTCACTAAAAAGGTACTTTTACAAGTCTATATCTGACCGTTAGAGCTTTATCTAATGGTCTATCGACCCCTCCCCGACCAAAAAGTTTATCAAACTCTGTTTTCAGGCCCGCAACCGATTCAAAAAATAACATCTGAGCTCCATCCTCCCGTCTGATTCACCTGCTAATCCTCCGCCTATCCACCTGAGTTTACAAAATGACTGTAAATTTTCTTTCATTAGCCTTACACCTCTGCAAGAATGACTTCCAGAATCCCAGCTTACCAGAAAGGCAAAGGTTTAGCTAGCGATTCCCCCCCCCCCCCNCCCCCCCCCACCAAGAAAGCGAATCAAAGCCCCTGAACTTAATTGCTCAAGTCTAATTGAAGAAAACGCCCTCACCCTGATTGGACGTCTCACAAACCCCACCGGCTCTCCTACCGTTCCTAGAAAACCGCTGGATCTTGAAAGGGAAAGCTCGAGGGTCAGACTTAGGCCGTGGAGTTTTTCAATTCCGGTTTGACTATGAAGAGGACCTCCTGAAAGTCTTAGAAGAGAGACCGTACCATTTTGACCAGTGGATGGTCATTTTACAAAGATGGGAACCAATTATCTCTGAGTGGTTCCCCTCAAAGATCCCTTTTTGGGTGGAAGTACATGGACTTCCAAAACATTTCTGACAACCAGCTATGCTCCAAACAATAGGAGAAGAACTAGGGGAAATCATGGAGCTGGATATATCCCCTGACTCTGCAAAAAGCATAGTCATGATAGACGGTCTGCAACCTCTGCTCAAGGACTCTGTTGTTGAGTTCGCCTCTGGATCTGAAACCCTAGGCTATCTAGAATACAAAAACTTAAAAAATCACTGTCTACACTGTTCAAGATTGACTCATGAAAAAAAGACCTGCACAGGACTGAAGAAACAAGAGGAACAACGTAGACCACCACCACCAACAAAAACCACTTCTAACCCTCTATCCCAAGGCACAATCAGAAACTACTATACACCAGAGGATAATTTTATGGCTCCAAGATCTCAAACCCACAGTCCTACAAGAAGCATAAACTCTCAGAGAAGCTCAATCCCTCAAAGGAGGAACTATGAGAGAGTGGAAACTGACTCGTATCGTAGCGGTGGAGGTGAAAACAGAAGAACTCACCGACTCTATCATGATAACCTCGCTAGATCTCGTGACTCTTTTAGACGTACTACTAGTAGGGATCGATCCCGTGATTACCGCAGCAGGGAGAAAACCCCCTCAACCACTCAACCAAGGAATCTACAGTGGAGGGAGCGATCACAGTCTTCCTTACCCCCCCCCCCCCAA
>NC_025700.1:8467163-8519321 GCF_000633955.1 Camelina sativa
CCCCCCCAAATGATCTTTGTGACTCCTCTAGAGCACGTAGACCTCCGCTTGAGCGAAAGCTAACTGATACTCCGGCCTCACAACAACTGACCAAGGTATTGTCGCCTGAGGCAAGACACCCCTTAGCTACCTCAACAACAAGAATATCTCCTACTAAGCTACCCACAAGAGAGAAAGTTATGGATGAAATAACGGAAGTTACTGTCCAATACACCTCATGTGCGGACCCTACAGAGAGTGCTGCCCGTAAACTCAGAGTTATCTAGGGAGAGGCACAAAACTTAATGGAGGAAACAGCGAACCTCTGCACTCATGTATGCATCTGCCCCCGCTACCTGTGAACTTGTTAACCAAGATAGTACGAACCAACTTTGCACCTAGGACCCTCCATTACCAAACACTGAAGCAAATCTGACTGTTAAATGTGGAAGAGGTCACTCCCTGTTCATAAAACAACACCAAAGTCTAACCTACAACTACCAAGGGCCATGTCACAAAAGCGAAACCTTACCACAAGCTCACCAAAGAAGCTAAACCAAGGAAAAGGTAATCTAAACCTGATGAGAGGCAGCTCTAGTATAACCAAATCAGTATCCTCTAGCGTACAACGACCCGAAAAGAGCCCCCCTTGAGAAGACTGATCATAGCAAGAAAGCTTCATCAACTTGTTCGCCCAATATCAACCTGATACCTGCGACCAAAAAAAGGAAGGGGAAGGATTTATAGAATCCACCAACCCCTCTTCCTTAAGAATGGTTAGTTGGAACTGTTGCGGGTTGGTTAATCCCATGACAGTTTGACGGTTAAAGGATATAACAAAGAAAATATGTCTTGACCTTATATTCCTGATGGAGACAAAGAATCCAGATGAAGTTATGTTGAACAAACTATAGGGCCTAGAGTTTCCAAAAATATTTTTAGTTCCCCCTTTATCTCCAGCATCTGGTGGAGTAGCACTCCTGTGGAAAGATAACCTGGAAATAGAGATCATCAATTCCTGCCCAAACTACATCAATGCTAGAATCAAAGCAAAAGGAAAAATTTTCAATGCTACCTTTGTCTATGGACAACCGGATATGACCAAAAGGGCATCGATTTGGAGTGCCATAAGCACTCAAGCGGTTGATAAAGAGGAACCTTGGATCCTAATGGGTGATTTTAACGACATTATTCACAGTGATGAGAAATCAGGGGGACCGACTAGGTCAGAAGGATCCTTTTTGGAATTTAGAGCTTTCATGTCAACCTGCGATCTCTATGACCTGAAGCATATGGGTAACTTCCTCTCTTGGAGAGGGAAGAGGCACACACACATAGTTAAATGTAGAATGGATAGAGTGATGGCAAACAGCTTTTGGACTTTAGCTTACGCATCAGGCTGTAGTGAATATCTCAGGTTTGAGGCCTCAGATAATAGACCGGTGGTAACTTCCTTCGATCTTGTCAAAAAGAAGAGGAGAGGCTTGTCCAGGTATGATAGACACTTACGAGACAATGAGGAAATAAAAAAACTAATGGTTGAGGCTTGGAACTCCCTACCAAATGCGAAAGTTTACACCAGGCTTAGCAAATGTCGTGAAGCGATCATCACCTGGTCAAAAAAGAACCACACCAATAGCCAAGCTCTGATTCTGGATCTCAGAGAACAACTGGAGGAAGCAATGAGTGACTCCACCTGTAGACAAACCGAGATAGACTCTCTAAACCAACTTTTGTTTCGAGCATACCAGAAGTAGGAAGAATTCTGGAAACAGCGAAGTAGGCAACTATGGCTTGCCTTGGGAGACAGGAATACAGGCTACTTCCACGCTACAACCAAAGGTAGAAGGGCTTGCAACAACATTTCGATCATTGAAACAGAAATTGGTCACCCTGTTTTTGAGGAAAAAGAGATAGTTTCGGCTATATCCTCCTATTTTCAAGATATTTTCACCTCTAAAGAAGGGATTAGACTATCCACTGTCTATGAAGCTCTAAATCTGTTCATCACACCAGAAATAAATGCCACACTTATTAAGATGCCTAACCCAACTTAAATCAAACATGCGTGTTTCTCTATTCATCCGGATAAAGCACCTGGGCCTGACTGTTTCTCTGCTTGCTTTTTCCAAACAAATTGGGAGGCAGTGGCTGATAAAGTAGTTGCAGAAGTACAATCTTTCTTCATAACTCGTGTTCTACCCCGCCACATCAACCACACCCATGTTAGGCTCATCCCCAAGATCCCTAGCCCTACTAAAGTTTCTGACTACCGCCCTATTGCCCTATGCTCTGTTTACTACAAGATCATTGCAAAACTCTTAAGCCATCGCCTTCAACCAATCCTTGCAACCTGCATATCAGAAAACCAGTCAGTTTTTGTCCCACCAAGAGCTATTTCAGACAATGTCTTAATAACCCATGAAGCTCTCCACTATTTAAAGACCTCAGAAGCGGTTTTTGACAGATTGGGCTTCCATCCCCAATGGACTTCATGGATAATGCAATGTATAACCACAGTTCCATATGCTTACCTTATCAACGAGCATGCTAAAGGATTGGTGAACCCACTTCGGGGTATCAGGCAAGGTGACCCGCTATCGCCCTATGTCTTCATCTTATGCAGTGAAGTCCTATCAAGACTTTGCCACAATGCACAAACTCAGGGACGCCTAGTGGGTTTGAGAGTCTCAAAGTTAAGCGCCAGAGTAAACCATCTATTGTTTGCGGATGGTACCATGTTATTCTGCCGCTCAGATCAACAAAACTGTCGCACACTAAAGAGCATCCTGCAGAATACGAGAAGGCTTCAGGACAGAAGATAAACCAAACAAAATCCTCTATCACTTTCTCCTCATAGACTTGCCTAGAAGTAAGAGCTAGAGCAAAACAAGAACTATGAATTTTAAGAGAAGGTGGACAAGGAAAATACCTAGGACTCCCAAAACTGTTTGGATGCAAAAAGAAAGATCTGTTCAGTGAGATTGTTGACAGGATCAAACATAGAGCCCTCAAATGGTCCTCTAGATTCCTCTCCTCGGCTGGAAAGTTAACTATACTCAAGTCTGTCTTAGCTGCCATACCATCCTACACTATGTCCTGTTTCAAGCTCCCTAATTCACTATGTAAATGCATCCAGTCTGTTTTGACTCAGTTCTGGTGGGATTCAAATGACGGGAAGAAAAAAATGCACTGGTTAGCTTGAAAAAAGTTAACTAAATCATTCAAAGATGGAGGGTTGGGTTTTAGAGATATTCAAACCTTTAATGATGCTCTTTTGGCGAAGATCAGCTGGAGGCTACTATTGAACCCAACCTGCTTACTGGCCAGAGTCCTTTTTGGTAAGTACTGCAGGAATACCACCTTCACTGACTCCATAACCCCAGTTTCAGCCTCACATGGATGTCATAGTATTTCTGTTGGTAAGGACCTGCTCAAACCCCACCTGGGACGCCTGATAGGGAATGGAACCTCCACTCTAATATGCAGAACCCCATGGTTATCCATCTCCCAACCTATATCGCCAATAGGGCCACCCACAGAAGCCAACCAGAACCTCACGGTCTCAAACCTGCTACTACCGCACTCGACAACCTGGAACAGGGACCTCATTCATCAAATTTTCCCCCATCATGAGTCGGACATTCTAAAATTAAGACCAAGTAGGTTCCAAGGAGAAGACAGTTGGGGTTGGTTACCTTCAAAGGATGGTCAGTACTCTACAAAATCAGGATAGTACGAAGGTTTGGCAATAAAGGAACAATTATGGACAATACTCTACAAAATCAGGATACTACGAAGGTTTGGCAATAAAGGAACATGACGAGTGGGAAGTGAATGAGTTGGACAGTCTGGATCAAGGCCACAGGATTCCCTCAGCCTCTTTTCAATGGAAAACTAACATCTGGTCCACCCATTGTTCTCTTAAGGTAAAATTACTCCTGTGGAAAGCTTCGTAGAACGCCCTCACAGTGGGTGACAACCTCCTACAACGACAAATAAGTGATGAGGCCTTTTGCCCACACTGTGGAAACCAGGAGACTGTACTTCATCTCTTTTTCCTTTGTCCGTTCGCCACCCAGATCTGGAGATTAGCACCATTCAAAGACCCTTTCCTCTCTGAACTAACCTAGAATATTCTGAAATGCTCCAGCTGTGACAATTGTATGAGTATAAAATGTTGCATACATATCCAAGCTGTAATCAAGTAACTTCCACATTAACACAACGACGACCGTAGTTGTGGTCTGCTTACCCAACATGAACCAAAGCTTGTTATAGAAACAAACCAAGAGGAAGCTTAATGTTCCGCAAGTTAAGATCCTTCTTGATGGGAAAGAAACTACAATCCAACAAATAAATGTCGTGCATTTGTAATAAGAACCCAAACGAGTAAAAACAGCTCCTAGTGATACGTTGTTAGCGGTGGAGAAACAGAGTTGGTACCAACGGAATGATAGCAGTGGAGAAACAGAGTTGGTACCTAGTGTGAACGTTCTATTCACATGGTGAAAACCAGGTTGTGGCAACTTTTCCCAAATCAAAATGACATATAACAACTTGCTTGGTTCGCAAGTAATGGGGTGCCTACACATAGTTTTCATGCATGTATAGGAAGAAATCCATTGGGAACTATCCACACATTCAATTCTCTGCTGAGAAACTTCACTGCAAAACTTAATTGACATAGTACACAAATCACGATGAGCAAATGCAAATACCATACGATCCCAAGATACCGTTGATACGTTGCTACCATTGTAGAGAAGCACCATGATATATCCCAAATGAAGCACAAAACACCCAAAACCAGCAGCCCAACGTTGTAATGTCCACATTATATGTGATGCAGACCAAACATCATGTAACACCCGAACTCGATACCCAGAACTGGTCAACGGGTTGACTCCCTGGCCGGCCCAAAACGCTCTTTAGATGCAAAACCACCAGCTAACAATGCAAACGAACTCTTAACTTAACCAACCTGCAAAAGAGAGAGGAATGAGCAATTGATAATTACTCAGTGAGAGAAAACCTCAGGGCTCCCGAAGTCTCCACACCCAAATATGCTTAGACATTCCCAAAGTTTAAACCTAAGACAAGCAACAATCATTGTGTCCTAAATCCTATGACACACAAACATACGCACATATCACACAAATGGAACTACGTACGTCCCATGATACCACATGTCAAACACGCCAACCCGTGTATTACCGGATTCCTCATGCTTTCGCACTTCTTCCTGCACGTTGTACATTACCGGATTCCTCATGCTTTCGCACTTCTTCCTGCACATTGTGCATTACCGGGTTCCTCATTCTTTTGCACTTCTTCCTGCACATTTTCACTTGCGTATCCGGATTCCTCGTACTTCTCGCACTTCTTCCACGCATAACAACGCGTTGCCTCGTGAACCAATCCTGATCTACCCGCTTTCCGCGCCCGTAAACCACCACACAACTACAAGGATCTCTCCTTGCATGAATCTCTGCGGCTCACTGCACCTACGTGCCCTTGGCACCTATCACCTCACACACAAGCACTTATTTTACCACAACAAAACATGCATTCACGCAATCATGCCATCATCAATCAACACGCATAAAATATCCATTTTAGTTCAATCTATAACTCTAAGATACTAATTCTCTTTCTTATACTTTATAAATAAATATTTCTATACTTCTAAATATTAATACACTCAACAAGCAAATACAGTTACTGATAATATATGCAACTCGTAGGTATACTCAGCTTAACCCTAGACTAAACAACTATCCGAACACATTTGAATATGTAAAAGACACCAACTAGTCCTCACCTTAGCCACATGAGTCAAATCCTTTATAAAAGGCCAGCAACAACAAAACTCCGATTGGATGCTGATCTCAAACTGCAATGACGTAGATTAAACGACCAAAGATTATATTTCCAATAATAATCCATGATTTAATCTAATAACCAAACCAATCTATTTGTGCTGGTATTTTCCAAATAAATTAATTAGATGTAGTTTAATAAATAAATCAAACAACCAAT
Source organism: Camelina sativa (assembly GCF_000633955.1). Taxonomy (NCBI): domain Eukaryota; kingdom Viridiplantae; phylum Streptophyta; class Magnoliopsida; order Brassicales; family Brassicaceae; genus Camelina; species Camelina sativa. Next base: position 8,473,185 of record NC_025700.1, read on the forward strand.
CTAATAATTCATAACCCACAATTTAGTCCATGTACGATCACATGCTCCCACAATACCAATTCCTAAACCAGCCACAATACACAATTCACCAATATTATATTAACCAACGTTGTCGACAACGTATGTAACCATGCATGACACCCCAAATCAACTCATGCACGTTCCATAAACAAGTTTCGGTTCTGGAACTAAATCTCCTGGTTTAACTGGTTAAATACTGGTTAGCAATGAACGAACAACATAACAACAACAACACGAGACGTTACGCTTCAACGTTTACCTCTCACGTTGATTAGTCTCGACGCACTGTTAACACGGCGGCAATACTCGTCTACGGACTACGGCGGATCAAGCTCACGGTGGTTAGGTTCTCATGCCACAACAATATACAACAACACAAAGCGACAAATCAGACAAAGCCAATAACTTCCTACACAAGTTATAAAGAAGATCTAGGTTTCCTTACCTTTAATGGTTTAGACGATGACTACAACTACTCCGGTAACAGTGGTTGCCATCTCCGGTGACACGGTGGTGTCGACGGCAAAAATCTTGTCTCGCTTCTCAACGTTCTCGGATTCTTTCAAACACGACACCACGACAGAGCAACAACAAAAACCATAGTGGCTCAGCTGTCTCTCTCCCACTCTCGGTGGCTGCTGGTCTGGTTTTAGGGTTTATGTTTTGGTTTCTCTTTGACGGCAAATGAAGAAATACATGATGCACAAATACAAACGACATGACCTTTGTCGTTTCACATAATTGATTCTTAATGGGCTTCAAAAGAAACAAACTGGCCCAAATCCCAATTATAAAATCGGGATGTTACAATTCTTCCCCACTTACAATAAATTTGTCCTCGAATTTTCGAATCAATTTCTCCCTCACTTAGTTTCTGTCCCAACTTGAAGTGTCCTTCTTTCTGATCCTCAACATTCTAGATTATCCAATCCAACTTGGAGTGTCCTTCTCCTATATGTATGGTTCCATTTCTTTTCAAACTTTTTTTGACAACAACGAATCACAAGTTTACACTTGGTTAAAACTTGTTTTCTTTTTCTAGAAATAATTTCTTAATTCTCCTCATTTTCAGCTTTTGATTAGGTAAAACTCAACTTTTCCATTACTATGATTTAATCCAACGCAACATGGGGTGTCAAGTAGTCATTATAACACACATCTTTCAATTAGTTCTTAAAGTTGAATAAAATACCGTAATCTCCAACAAAAGGTTTTTCCATTACCTCCTTACCTTGACTTGTGAAAATAACCAATTCACCAACATACAACCTTGTCTAACAATCTTAAGAAGCGTACACATTAACCATGACCATTATGGTTTTGTGCAACTCAGAGTTACATGATCCACCAAGCTTCTGCTACGCTCACTCTGTAAAATTGACATTCCTCTAAAAGTTTCCCAACTTTTAAAATTATCACAGTGTTTTCCTAACACTCTTTTAGGATTCCCGTTCCTTTTGGGTTTCACACTTCCATGCATTTTTTTTTCAAAGTAGTAATTCTCATGTAGTCCACCTTCACCACATATTGTCCGTTCTGCATTCGTCAAACACCAAATAATAATGCCTCCTCCTCGTTCCTAGTGATCTCCATTTCACTATCCTTAGTGGGTTCCACTACCACATAATAAAATTAATGGTTTGTGAACGCTTCACCTTCTCTTAATTCTTCAAACATTTTTTTTTTCCTCCGAACAACATCCATTTTCTGAGACTCTCTCCAAAACCCCAATATTAGAACCAACCACTTTTTCTTTTTTGGTTTCTCAACATCTTTCGTCTTGACTCATCCATATTTACAACTACCCAAGTTGCATCCCTACTGCTAGTCGTCCGTAGCAGTCCACTATAAATCTCAATGTCACCACACCCTTTTCCGTTTGGGTTAAGACCACTTTGAATCACACCCATCCCATCTCCATAATTTTTTTTTGTGGTGTCCTCCCACATTGTTCTTTTCCCCTTCCTCCTCTACAATTCTCTTTTGTACTCTCCAAGCACTAGAATAACTTCAACTGGTGAGCTTATACAATATCAATTTTTTAAACCTTGTGGCCCATCTCGAAAAATGTCCTTCAACAATATTTGATCAAATGTTCATTTGACCTTCTAGAAGATAGTATCCCAAACCTCCATCCACTCGAGCATCACGTCCTTCTATGTGTGTCAAGTAATTGGTTTAACAATACTAGCAAGCTCTTTAACAACTTCTGGTTGCTACATGTGACTCCAAGAAAAACTACGGACCTTAGTAGCATTATTTTCCATCAATGTTAACTTCTCCAAGTCAACTTATGACTTCAGCTTCTAAGCCTACATGCTCAAGAAAATTCAATCTCCCTTAGGACTGCCTCCTGGGTCAGAACCGGTTTGACATAACCTAGGGCTCTGATACCAAAATTGTAACACCCGAACTCGATACCCAAAATTGGTCAACGGGTTGACTCCCTGGCCGGCCCAAAACGCTCTTTAAATGCAAAACCACCAGCTAACAATGCAAACGAACTCTTAACTTAACCAACCTGCAAAAGAGAGAGGAATGAGCAATTGATAATTACTCAGTGAGGGAAAACCACAGGGCTCCCGAACTCTCCACACCCAAATATGCTTAGACAATCCCAAAGTCTAAACCTAAGACAAGCAGCAATCATTGTGTCCTAAATCCTATGACACATAAACATACACACATATCACACAAATGGAACTACGTACGTCCCATGATACCAAGTGTCAAACACGCCAACCCGTGCATTACCGGATTCCTCATGGTTTCGCACTTCTTCCTGCACATTGTGCATTACCGGATTCCTCATGCTTTCGCATTTTTTCCTGCACATTTTCACTTGCGTATCCGGATTCCTCGTGCTTCTCGCACTTCTTCCACGCATAACAACGCGTTGGCTCGTCAGCCAATCCTGATCTACCCGCATTCCGCGCCCGTAGACCACCACACAACTACAAGGATTCTTTAAAACACGACACCACGACAGAGCAACAACAAAAACCATAGTGGCTCAGCTGTCTCTCTCCCACTCGCGGTGGCTGCTGGTCTGGTTTTAGGGTTTATGTTTTGGTTTCTCTTTGACGGCAAATGAAGAAATACATGATGCACAAATACAAACGACATGACCTTTGTCGTTTCACATAATTGATTCTTAATGGGCTTCAAAAGAAACAAACGGGCCCAAATCCCAATTTTACACATCAAATGTATTGATGCTGCTAATATTCACGAGCCCAACGACATCAAACACGCAAGGCATGTTATGACGAAAACGATTAAAGTCTAGATTGGCAAAGCGGAGAGGGGAGCAACAACGGTAAGCAGCTGAAGCAGGGGCGGGGAGCAGGGAGCTGTGAGCGGGGGCGGAGAGGAAGACCTAATTTTTTTTTAATAAATAAAAATGCTTGAAACAAATTTATTTATGACTAATTTTATTAAAAAACAAAATTATAAAAAACATCTTGTTCAGAAACAAATAACGAAAGCAAAAAAAAAAAAATCATCTACGAGCTCTCCATATATGCTCCATAAAGGAATATTGAAAGCATATTCGAGTATATTATTGATTATTTGGACTCAAATCAAATATTTTTTTACCAGAATATTTTTGTTTCAAAATTGATAATTACTTAAAAATAATACCCCAAACTCTCTCAAATCCAGCGTCATAACGCTTTACTTTTTATAGCAGTTATCATTTTCTTTAACACGTGTGAAAGGATAAAATTATTTTTGATTGGCGTTGAGCATGGGCGTTTGACACATAACGCTTGCAAAAACGCTTTGCCAATCTAGCTATAAGTAACCGGTGGTGATGTGAATTCAGATCTTCATAAGTAACCTAGCAATAAGATGTGGCTCTTATTGGGATGTCTTGTAGAACTTCCCAGATCGTACACTCTTGCTTTGGGACCACATACATGTTTTCCTCTTTTGTAGTGCTCATGTAGAATACACGGTAATCTTCTTCTGGCAATCCACTATGATGAAAATTCACAAAAGATTTTGCATACTTAATCACTTCAGCTACAATTATCTCTCTCTCTTCTGCAGAAGAATCATCATAATAATGATTTTCCTCATTATCGATATAGGAAAACAGAGTACTACAGAGCTTGTTGCAGAGATCTATAAATTGTTCTTGTAGTAAGGAAACACCACAGGAACCAAAGATCCCTTGAATCTTAAACATGTTAATCAATGTAAACGGCGGTGGTTGGAAGTAGAAACCGAGCAGCCACACGATTTGTATGTCATCAAAGGAAAAACCAAGACACGAGACTCCCCCATAATGCTTCTTTCGCACAGCAAATAACAACGGAAACATTTGTCTTCCTTCCCATGTTATCTCACGTGTGTGTAAGCCATTTTCTAATGGAAAATAAAAAATCAATAAGATTAATTATGATATCCACGTCTTCACCATCTGCTGAACACAAGAAGAATTTATCACGGAATATTTGTTTCGAATAGCCCACATCATTGAACTGCATTCATGTGATTCTCCATCTGCTGAATATTTCTCGTAGCTCACAGATTTTAGAACTGCTCCAGTCTTTTGATATACTAATAGCCAAGGAACAATGCAATAAGCTGCACGATTGATAGATTCAGTTTGATACCTCGTGAAAATAATCTCTCTACCATCTGAAGCTTTGATGAAACAAGCAAAGTTTTCCCTAGCTCTTAGAAATAAACCTAGATTTAAACGTAGAGGTTCCCATATTTTATCCTATGAGCCATATTAATACACTCAGTCCAAGGAGATTATTAATTTGCTATTGGCAGATAATAACCACGTCAGATTCGACTGAAACATTGTAGGTTCGAGATACCTCAATCCTAGATTGTACATGACTTCTACTTACTATCATCTAAATAAAGAATTATGTGTCCTTCTCGATCATTTTATAGGTAGCTCGTTAAGTTTTTTTTTAAAAAAAAAAGGGGAAGAAAGATTACATAATATTAAGGTTTTTTTGATAAAGGAAGTGATTGATAGCAGACCAAGGACAAAGATTCCAATTGAAGCAGAGTATTTGCTTTCAACCAAAATCCAAGAAATACAAAACGATGTCGCATGCCCTCAACGGTCGACTGCTACAATGGACACCTCTATGTCTAAAGGAAAAGAGCCAGCTTCATTCCAAGATAAAACAAACGGAACAAAGGAGGAAGCTCCGTTCATTGCACATAGAGCCAAGATCAAAGAAGGAAAGAAGGTAGCCAAGTGTCAAGATCACAAGGCCGAAGCAATCATAAAGCTGTCAACCTGCAAACCGACTATGAAATTATCAAAACAATTTGCAGCCCACGATTCTATATGTGTAAGCTGATGTTGACATCTGTCAGGGTACACTAGGTTTAAGGTTGTTGTATAAATAAGCCATTGATGGCACTGTAAAGCTTTGAGCTGAAATAATACAAAGTTCCGTTATCCACAAAGTTACTCTCCTTTACTTTCATGGTATCAGAGCCAAGTCATTCTATGGCTATGGCGAATCGTTCAACAGTAACCTATACCGTTCCCAGTCTAAACATCTTCAACTGCGTCACTGTCACTCTCACCAGTTAGAACTATCTTCTGTGGAAGAATAAGTTCGAGACCTTTCTAACTGGTCAAGGTCTACTCGGGTTCATCAACGAAACCATCCCAGTTCCTCAAGCTACCGTCAGCGTTCCTGGAATTAGCGGCACCACAACAGAGAGGCCAGATCCAGAGTACCAGAACGAGTATCAGAACTGGATCTGTACAGATTCCGTTGTCAGATCTTGGCTTCTTGGTTCCTTTGCTGAAGACATCCTTAGTGTGGTTCTCAACTGCTCTACATCTGCTGAGGTATGGACCACTCTGGCTAATAACTTCAATAGAGTCTCTTCCTCTAGGCTGTTCGAACTTCAGAGAAAGTTACAGAACATAGAAAAGAAGGATAGGACTATGGCGGTTTACCTTAGGGAACTTAAGAGTGTTTGTGACCAGTTAGCCTTTGTTGGTAGTCCAGTCACTGAGAAAATGAAGATCTTTGCTGCTTTAAACCGACTAGGGCATGAGTATGAACCGATTAAAACTACCATTGAGAATGCAGTTGACTCTATTCCTAGTCCGACCCTGGAGGATGTGGTTCCAAAGCTCACCGGCTATGATGATCGTCTTCAAGCCTACCTGGTTGAGAACTCAATCACTCCTCATCTTGCCTTTGCAGTCTCACAGTCAAATGGTCCTGGCTACTACCAGTCTAACAACAATGGCAGATGTAGAGGTAGTAATCGATCTGGTCGTGGAGGAAGGAACTCATTCTCAACAAGAGGCAGAGGTTTTCATCAGCAACTCTCAAGCACCTCTGATTCTCAGTCCATCACGTGTCAAATCTGTGGCAAGAATGGTCACCCTGCTCTTCGCTGCTGGCATCTGTTCAACAACAGCTATCAACATGAAGATGTGCCAGTTCCAGTTGCCTTAGATGCGATGTGAATCACTGACGTCACAGACCAACATGGACAAGAATGGTTACCAGACTCAGGCTCCTCTGTGCACGTCACCAACTCCACTCAGGTCCTGCAACAATCACAACCATACAACGGTTCAGAGTCGGTGATGGTAGGTGATGGTAGCTTTCTCCCGATTACTCACACAGGTTCCACCAGCATAGCCTCGACATCAGGTAATTTACCTTTAAACGATGTGCTTGTGTGTCCTGATATTGCTAGATCATTACTATCTGTTTCAAAATTGACCCACGATTATCCGTGTGCTTTTGAGTTTGATGATGATGGTGTTCGCATAAATGAAAAGGCAACCAGGAATCTGTTGGTAATGGGAAGAATAAGTAAAGGCATGTACAGTTTGGAGGAACCTAAACATCAAGTCTTCTACTCTGCACATCAACATCTGGCAAGTGATGAAGTGTGGCATAGACGACTTAGTCATCCTCACACACAAATCCTCCAACAGTTGGCCAATAACAAGTCTATTTCCTTCAACAAAGTCACCAAGTCGGTGTGTGAAGCTTGTCAGCTAGGGAAAAGCTCAAGACTTCCTTTTTCTCCTTCTAGTTTTGTTGCTACCAAACCTCTTGAGAGGATTCACTGTGATTTATGGGGTCCCTCTCCAATAACTTCTGTTCAGGGGTTCAGATTTTATGTAGTCGTTGTAGACAATTTCTCAAGACACAGTTGGTTTTATCCACTGAAAATAAAATCATATTTCTTTTCAATCTTCATTATGTTCCAGAAAATGGTTGAAAATCAGTTTGATAGCAAAATCAAGACTTTCCAGTGTGATGGGGGTGGAGAGTTCATTAGTACACAATTCTTGCAACACTTACAAAGTTGTGGAATACAACAGTTGTTGTCTTGTCCCCACACTCCACAACAGAATGGTTTGGCAGACAGAAAGCACAGGCACATTACTGAGCTCGGTCTCTCCATGATATTTCAGAGTCGAGTCCCATCTAAATACTGAGTCGAAGCTTTCTTTACTGCAAATTTTCTTATCAATCTGCTTCCTGCAACTTACTCTGCAGATTCAATATCTCCTTTTGAAAAGCTCCATGGCAAAGCTCCCACCTACTTCTCTCTACGGGTCTTTGGTTGTGCATGTTTTCCTACATTGATAGACTGTGCTGCTAACAAACTTGATCCTAAGTCTCTTTAGTGTGTTTTCCTCGGCTACAATGAAAAATATAAGGGTTACTGCTGCCTATATCCTCCAACATGTCGAGTTTACATCAGCAGACATGTTGTATTTGATGAAGCAGTCTTCCCTTTTGCAACAATTTACTGTCATATGCATCCACAACCTGTTACTGCTATCTCCTCAGCATGGTATAAGGTCTTGGAGCCAACTTCAGAAGCTCCAGCACAGCCTACAATTCCTCATGTCACTTCGAATCTTCAACCTGCAGATTCTCAGTCTACACTTCTTGACGTTCCTACAACAGTTTTTGAGATTGGTGAGTGTTCTGAGCGTACGACAGGCCTTGATCCTGCTTCTATTTGCGACAGCACTCATCCATCTCAAAATGCTATGTCACCACATCATGATGACTCTGATGACTCCGACAATGAAACTGATGTTGCTGCAACGGCTGTAACCAATGATCATCCCATGGTAACAAGAGGAAAGGAAGGCATTCGAAAACCAAATCCAAAGTATGCAATGTTGTCACATAAAGTTTCTTATGCAGAACCTAAGACAGTCACTGCTGCTCTTAAAGACCTAGGTTGGAATGGTGCAATATCAGAGGAAATGGGTAACTGCAAAGAAGCAAACACATGGTCCCTAACCCCACCAACTCCTGATATGCATATTTTAGACAGTAAGTGGGTTTTCAGGACCAAACTCAATGCTGATGGTACATTAAACAAGCTTAAGGCTCGCTTGGTAGCTAAGGGATACGATCAAGAGGAAGGAATTGACTACCTAGAGACGTATATTCCTGTTGTTCGAACTCCAACTGTTAGAATGGTTCTACATACAGCAACGGTACGAAACTGGGAGCTCAAACAAATGGACGTAAAGAACCCATTTCTCCATGGTGATTTACAAGAAACAGTTTACATGAGACAACCTGCTGGATTAATTGACAAGGATAAACCAGATCACGTTTGTCTCCTGCACAAGTCTCTATATGGACTCAAACAGTCCCCACGAGCGTGGTTTGATAAGTTCAGCAGTTTCTTGTTGGAATTCGGATTCAAATGCAGCTGGCAAGACCCCTCTCTCTTTGTGTATGATCGCAATGGAGATAACATACTCCTTATTCTCTATGTGGACGACATGGTGATTACACGAAACAACTCGGGAGCTCTCAATTACTTACTTGATGAACTCAATAAGCAGTTCCGAATGAAAGATCTTGGTCAGGTACATTATTTTCTTGGCATTCAAATACAGAATTTTCAAACTGGGATGTTCATGTCACAACAAAAGTATACAAAAGACTTACTCGTTAATGCAGCCATGGAGCATTGTTCACCCATGCCAACACCTCTTCCTCTGGAACTCGACAAAGTTAAAGATAAACAGACAGAATTCTCCGATCCAACTTATTTTCAAAGCTTGGAAGGAAAACTTCAATACCTAACATTAGCAAGATCGGACATTCAATTCTCAGTAAATTATGTATGTCAGAAGATGCACAAACCATCAATTGCAGATTTTCAACTTCTGAAGAGGATTCTTAGATATATAAAAGGTACCATCACAATGGGTATTACCTTCTGGCGTAACACCAACTTTGACCTCAAGGCATACAATGATAGTGACTATGCAAACTGTAAAGAGGGACGACATTCTGTGGGAGGATACTGCACCTATCTCGGACGTAATCTCATTTCATGGTCTTCAAGGAAGCAGCCAACAGTCTCCAAAAGTTCTACTGAGGCAGAGTATAGGTCTCTGTCCGAGAAAGCTTCTGAAATCAAATGGATCAATTCAGTACTGCGAGAGCTCAATGTCCCTTTACCTCAAACACCGAAGCTGTATTGTGATAATCTCTCTGCAGTGTACTTAACTAAGAATCCTGCATATCATGCTCGCACAAAGCATTTCGATGTCGACTATCATTATGTCAGAGAACATGTTGCCTTGAAGACTTTGGTGGTCACTCACATCCGAGGCCAACAACAGATAGCAGACATATTTACCAATTATCTTCTTCTTGGTACATTTGCGTTTCTCAGAAGCAAACTTGGTGTAGGACTACCTCCCACACAAAGTTTGAGGGGGGCTGATAGCAGACCAAGGACAAATATTCCAATTGAAGCACAGTATTTGCTTCCAACCAAAATCCAAGAAATACAAAACGATGTCGCATGCGCTCAACGATCGACTGCTACAATGGACACCTCTATGTCTAAAGGAAAATAGCCAGCTTCACTCCAAGACAAAACAAACGGAACAAAGGAGGAAGCTGGGTTCATTGCACATAGAGCCAAGATCAAAGAAGGAAAGAAGGTAGCCGCGTGTCAAGATCACAAGGCCGAAGCAATCATAAAGCAGTCAACTTGCAAACCGACTATGAAATTATCAAACCAATTTGCAGCCCTCGATTCTATATGTGTAAGCTGATGTTGACATCTGTCACGGTACACTAGGTTTAAGGTTGTTGTATAAATAAGCCATTGATGGCATTGTAAAGCTTTAAGTTGAAATAATACAAAGTTCCGTTATCCACAAAATTATTCTCCTTTACTTTCAGTGTTATGCATAATTGATATATTATGGTTTAAGGTATTTTTAACCATGATATAAGTCTTATTTATAGTCTTTTTGAGTTTTTTGAAGGTTTAGGATGGTCTTGAACTTATTTGTAGATTTTAAAGTACTTTGGAGCATCTAGAGGATTTTAACCGAGAAAACGGAGAGCAAAATTAGCGTAGTGCATCGATGATGCAGACAATGTGTCAAGCGACACGTCATATCCATGAAGTTACCACATCCAAGTTTCAGAGTTTTATTTTACTTGTTTGCAACAGTTGTGTGTCTTTCTTCTCGACCATTTTAATTCAAACATAAAAATTGTCAGTCGGCTAGATTGTACATGACTTCTACTTACTATGTGTCCTTCTTCTGGACCATTTTACAAGTAGTTAATTTGATTAAAGAAAATGAACCCAAGACGTAGTTAATAAAAACAAAAGAAAGATTGAAATAATATAATATTAGGTTGTTTTGATAAAGAAAGTGATATACATATTATAGTGTGACCGTATTTTGTTTTTTTGCTTATGATTTCTGTATCCAAAACTTCTGGAGACTTAACCTGTGCACTTCTCAACATCACGACGTGTCATCCCTTATCAGTATTTCAACCAAATTTCTTATTTTAAAATATTTATTTTAATACTTATTTGATTAATAATTTAGTTATAAATTACTGAAAGTATTATGATTACCATAATTAAAATTTTATGATTACGTTGACCAAAAACCAAAAAAAATTTACCAAAAGAATAAATAATGTAGACTTTTTTGTGAGACATGTATTTTAAATATAACTTAAAATTCTTATGGATATTTTTATTTTGTTTTTTTGAATATAAAATTACAGTTAAATATAACTAATATTTTTGAAAATATAATTTTACTTTAAGTATAATGTTCGCTTTTTGGTTTAATTTGTGTAAATTGTTTTAGAATTCATTTCGTTTTATGGTTATTCGGATTGATTTCGTAACCAAATTTCAGTTTGTTCGGAATCGTATATTTATTATCTCCACGGTTTATATAGTTTATATCCAGATTTGTATATTTTTTAAAAAAAATTCTTCAAATTAAACTAGGTTTTTTGTATAGAAAAAAACAATTTTAATTTCGAAACAATATAATGGATATATAAATTTAGAATCATATGTTTATTACTGTTCCAAATATCACGAAATCACTCCTACACCGACAAATCATTCTAAGTATAACACACTTACTTTGTAGATAAAACTACATATCAATTTAAATAGTATTGTAACTATACTTGATTATCATATGAAAATCATAAACTGTACCCACAAATAATAATAATTTCCAACTTACAATTTATCAAATAAAAACTATACTAATAGAACATAATTATTCTTTTCCAAAAAAATTAAAAAAACATAAAATTGGGAAATTCGTCCCGCGGTGTAACGCGAGTTCAAACCTAGTATACTAGAAAGTTGGTCACGCAATGCGTGAGTTATATATACATAATTAATTTAAAATTTTAGAATAAAATTTATATTAAATTATATATGAAAGTGTACTTACAGTTGTTGACAAGTATTTTGAAAAATGAAATAATTTAAAATATTCATTTATATGTTTATATATTATGAATTGTAAGAAAGACCCTTACAGCATGTCCAATAGTCCCCTGGGCATTCGGGTATCCAAACGGATTCGGGTTCGGATGTTCAGGTTTTCAGATTTTTGGATGTAGAGATATAAAACCTGATCATGTATTTTATAATATCGGTTCGGGTTTGGATCGGATATCTTCGGGTTCGGGTAATTTTAGGTAACCCGAATTCATAAAAAAAAAATCCTTTTGTGAAAAAAAAAAATTCTACCTCTCGCTTCTTGTCTCCTTCTTAATGTCTCTTCTTCAGTCAAAAACCCTAGATTTGTTTATCGATGGCTATCATCTTTAAGAATCAAATCCTTCAAATTCTCTAACAAATTTAACAACATCTATAGCAAATTATATGATATGATTCATATTTCTCTTCCAACCTCACTCACTCACAAAAACTATCACTTTTTTTTTATATAGATTTACTTGTCATGTTTCAAGTAAAATTTATCTGGGTAATGAAAAAAATTAAAACGATTATGGATTTTGTTGATTGATAAAAGAAACAATAAGTCAATTTTAGAATTAACATATATATATATATATATATATATAAATATGTAACTGTTTTATACAATGGCAGAATAACTATGGTGGCAAAATGGTTTATGATATACCAAAAAATGCTTAAGGTACTGTGTTCAAATCCATTTAAATGATTTTTTTGTATTTATTTCGGATTAATTCGGATATCGGATATCCGAATTTCAAAGAAACTAAATCTGATTGGGTATTTAGTACTATCCGAACCGAACTGCCTATTTTAGTTCGGGTTCGGGTTCGGGTTTCGGATTCGCTTAAAATATCCAGGCATAATGTCTACAAATCGTTTCTCTTAGAGTTACTCTCAATTAAAAAATAAAAAATAATAATAATTGAAGAATGTCCTTTGAGAACGATAATAATCATTTCTCTAACATGTGGCAGTTTATGGTAAGTCAATATTTTTTACAGAATTATTATTTATATATATAATAATATTAAAAGAAAATAATTAGAATACATTTTTTTGACTTTTGAGAGACGTTGAGCATTGCTACTTGTTGGAGATGACCTTAATACTTAATAAATTTCAATGCACTTTAAATTTTGTAGTATATTTTTGAATTACTAATAAATTAATTTTATACTCTTTTCTTGAAAACAATGTTTTGTAATAAAAATACCTTAAATATATACATATACTTTTATCTTAATTTGCACACCACTTTGTTTTTCTAGAAATGCACCTACTACCGTTTTATCCAAATAATAAATGAATCTCTACACTTCACCGATAAAAATAAGAGCATATGTATTAAGAAACTTCGTCCACAGTAATTTTGTCAAAGAGGTAACAAAACTACAAAAGTATGAAACACCACCATCTTTTTACTCCTCTATTTCCATTGTTACCGCCACCATCTCCTCCATCATGATCTGTTACAATCGGCTCTATAAACATAGCAAACACCATTGTTTCTTCTTTTCACAGCCTCTCTTTTCCATTCAGCAACATCGTGGTGGAGCTAAGATTTAATTTCTTACCAAGGTCACCGCCATGAACACCGTCAATCTCTTTTTTCTCAACAAATTCGCGTTCCCAATATCTCTGCATATTGATGGGTCCTCTCTCCCTTCAACAACAGGAGATATCCATCTCTATCTTTCGGGAACCTCCTAGCCTTGTGGATCCTGCTCAATCTTGATCTGTAACCAAGATGGACCACCAAATGCAAGGTAAGAAGTAAGCCGTCCCTTTCGTGACACACTAGAAGCAATAGCCCTAGCCAAACTATTGGCTTTCGGTGAAAAGAGGCGAAAAGTAACAATACTTTGGCCACTGTGAAGGCGATTCCAAAGCGGCAAGCGCAGTATGACAATCCAACCATACTTCACATGAAGTTATCTGAAGATCCTTAAGACTCTGTAGACACCAGAACACACAACTCAAATATGCCGAGATTCTGTTATTGCGGGGAAGGAAAGCATCTCTCGCATGATACATGACATCCCCGTTGTGGTTCTGTAAGAGCCAAGCACCTCCACAGAAACAGGACTCATTCACCCAAGAAGCATGAATGTTACATTTAAATGTACATTGGAGAGGTTTTGTCCATCCATGTAGTCGATTCCCACCTTCATGAGCTTCTGTAAGGGATTCCTTGCGTATCAGCGCATGTTGTTTAATCAATTCCTCTGAAGTCTCCAAGGCTGTAGCAATTAACACATGATGGTCCTGATTTCTATTTTCAAAGAAAAAACTATTCCTTGCTTTCCATATCTCTCAAAGTAACCAAGGAATGACATTTCTCCACTTCTCTAAAATGGTAATTATTTCCATCAGCTGATACATATACTCTACATTCGTCGTGATAGAACTTGAGAATCCTTGCGTCGGAATAGGTAGAGCAATAGCATTCCATACTCGAGAAGCAAGAAAACAACCAACTAGCACATGAGCTATAGTTTCATTCGTATTTTTACAGACTTGGCAAACAGAGTTAACTTGGAGACCATGGTTACGCATACAATCCGCCACAGCTAAAGCTCCAGATAGTGACCTCCATAACAACATGTGTATCTTCGGTTCTGTACACACTTTCCAGATTTTCTCCTGCGATCGGGCTAAGACTGTCAATTTCCTTGGTTAGTTACCACTTCCCACTTTTAACTGAAAACCTGCAGTCTTTCGTGTAAGCCAAATGTAGCGATCAGATAGATTCTCTGGTGGAGGGTAAGATCTAATAAGAGTTGCATCACAGGGAAAAAACAAAGCATTAAGCCGTTGTAGATTCCAAGTCCCCTCCTCTGTTATTAGCAAAGACACTTTCAGGTTGAGGTCAATATTGAGTTCTCTGTTGAAAGGCCGCCTTGGAGAGTCATCCGACACCCATTTATCGAGCCAACATTAGTATCTCGACCATCCCAGATAGACTTCATTACTCCCCTATTTAATAATTCACGACCATACATAATACTGCACCATGCATATCAAGGCCTATATCCCAGTTTTGCTTCCAAGAAAAATTTGTCAGAAAAATATCTTGCTTTATAAACCCTAGCCAGTAACGAGTTTGGTTTGTCTAACAGACGCCATGCTTGTTTCGCTAATAGAGCTTGAATAAACCTCCCAATGTATCTGAAACCCAGACCACCCCTCTGTTTAACTTTCTCCCACAAAACCCAATGCATCTTGTGTTTATCTTCACTTGCATTACACCAAAACTGACACATTGCACTTGTCAGCTGTCTACACTGATGTTTAGTTAGCCAGAAGCATGACATAGCATAAAAAGGAAGAGCTAGGATTACCGACTTTAACAGGACCTCTTTGCCACCCAAGGATAGCGTTTTCTCATACCAACCACTCAGGCGTGAGTTGAGTCTATTAGTTATAAACTACATCAAGTCCTTTTTAGAAACACTAAAGCATTCTGGCAGACCTAGGTACTTCCCACTTCCCCCTTCTAGTTCAATGCCAGTATATAAACCAAGCAAGTGTCGCATATAAGGGTCTAATTTCTTACCAAAACTTATTGCTAATTTTTGAAAACTAATTTCCTGATCAGAAGCTTCTCCATATGATCTAAGACACTTCAGAAACTCAGAACACTCCCGGAGATTCGCTTTACAGATGAAAAGACTATCATCTGCGAAAAGTAGATGTTGGATCGATGGACAGAAAGAGTATAGTTTCATTCTTGTAAGCCGTCCCTCCAACTCTGCTCTATCCATTATATGGACTAAAGCTTCAGGACAAAGAATAAAAAAAATGGTGATAGAGGATCCCCCAGTCTTATTCCTCTCTCCGGCTTAATATATCCATAAGACGAGCCATTCAGTAACACTGAGCTCACACAAACCATAATCTATTGAACCCACTTGACATGAAACCCCAGGCGTATAAGCAGTTCCTCCAAGAATCTCCAGTCCACACGGTCACGCTGTTGTATCTTTGTTTCTTTTTTTAGGACAATTTTGATTTTTCCCCCTCTTAAATACATAAATTTTCTGACTCATACCTATTTCCTTAATTCTTTCAGATCCATAGTCATCTACTTTTATTGCCCTAAAACCTCCACTCTTTAGTTTTTTTTTATATTAAGTATTAAAGATAATTTAATAAACTAAATGTTGGAAGATTATAATAATAAAAAAAAGATGCATGCAAATACTTAGAACAACTTAATTTTGTTTACCCTATTTAATCCTTACAAAGTTAGGATTTCATCATATTTAATTATTTGCACAGTTTTGTTAAAACATCATCTTATTTAATTGTTAGCCCAATTTGGATGTATATATAATGTTAAAAATGTAATAGAAAAGTAAATAATTTGCGGTAACGATTAAATTCAATACAACATCAAGAGAAATAGGATATTAAGTTGTACCAAATGAGCAGAAACATAATTTGTTTTTATATATGTTACAATTAATTTTAATAAATTTTAAATTTCAGTTTTGTAAAACAATATTTGAAAATGACTCAAAGATTTCTATGTAAGTTGTTTTAGTAACACTACTTACTCTTAAAATTACTTTGTGTTTATTGGTTGATTGCCTCTAAACATTCTGAAACAGATTTTTTCTTTTTCTTTTTCAAATAAATAAAATCAATTTAAATGGTTTAGAAATTCATATTGGCTTTGTAGATCCTAGAAAAATGGAAAATGCTATGAACGTTTATAGATAATACATTTTTGTTGTCAACGATAATATATATTTCATATCACTACAGGAAATGTGGATATTGATAGCACATTTAGATAGGGTTTTTAATATATATGCTACGTTTGACTGAATCGTGATTTAAAGATAGCGTTTTGTATATTGTAAACGCTACAAATTATTTAAGCGGTATAATAAAATTGACACAGGACAATTTTTTGGTTCTAATCTTTAATCCGGCTATTGAAAATGGTAAGAGAGAAAAAAGTGAAATTTTGGCTAAGGCAAAATGAAAGAAAACCGTAAAACTCACTTCTCATTTTTTTACCTAAGGCAAAATCATATCAGCTCGAGAAGTTCTCTCTTTCGATATCACTCGATTTCTCTCAACCTCACTTGCTTTCTCATTCTCTCCCTCTCTAATTCGTACTTTATCTCACTCGATTTCTCACTGTGTCAGCTTGATTTCTCAGTCTCTTAACTCGATTTCTCACACTCTCCCTGGAATCTTCAATAGGTATGTTCTCATTCAATCGTAGCTTATTTGTTCATTGGAATGGAAAACCACTTTGATTTGGGGTTCCGATTCTTGGGTTATGTGAACATTGATGCGGAAGGTTGTGATTATGGGTATCGATTTTGATTTTTGGTTTTGATTCTTAGTTTCGGTGAACATGCATGTCAAAGTTTGGCACATTTCTTGTTTCAATTTTGATTTTCTGTTTTGATTATGATTTTTGGGTTTTGATTTTATATTGATTAAAACTGTTCTTCATTTATCAATTTCAGAAATGGTGAAGACAAGAGGAGGAGGTCAAGTTGGTTCTCGTCGTAGTAGACATAATTAAGGCTTGGAGGTAGAAGAGATAACACCACAAGTTGCTCCAGCAACAACACTAAAGGTGAATAAGAAAAGAAAAGCAAAGAAAGTGGCTAGGAGAAGTAGTACTAGAAGCAAGAAAGTGGCTACATAAGATGATAAGGTAGAAGATGTTACACCGCAAGATAATGTGGTTGAAGATGTAATACTGCGAGATGATGTTGTTGACAATGTAACATCATCATCAATGGAGACTGATCAGACTGAGAAAGCAATGTCTGAAGATGAGAAAGAAGATTCTGAGAAGGGTAATGACAAAGATGTAATACTGGAGGCTGATCAGACTGAGAAAGCAATGTCTAAAGATGACAAAGAAGATTCTGAGATAAAAGGAGAAGCTTGTTTGACTAGACAGGAACATCTGGAGGATGAAGAAAAAGCTGCCAATATGGAAGAAGCTGACAATATGGAAGAAGATGGTGTTGTCAATGGTCAAGATAATGCGATTCCTAGCAACACTGATGAAGGAAGTCAGGTACCGGAGGAAAGAGTGAAAGAAAGAAAAAGCAGGACCAACAAAGATGCGTAAAGTGGCTGAAAATCCTAATGAAAAGGTTTCAGTTACTTTCAATGAATTTTGTGATCACGCTGGACAGTTACATTATCATCTTTTCTTGGTGTCCTTGTGAGGGAACACGTTCCGGTTACACTTTCTGATTGGAGAAAAGTTGATGCAGTGACTAATCAAGCAATGTGGGAAGAAATTCAGGTATATATTTATATGCAACTATTTTTTGTTGAACATATATGAAACATGTTTGACCTTTGCTTGTTGTTTGTGATGCAGGGGAGGTTTAACTTGCAAGAAGAATGGCAGAGAGTTTTTATTTTCAGGCAGATGGGAAATATCTGGAGGGGTTGGAAGTCAAGGCTAGCGTCAGAAGTACTTGCTGCGAAGACTGCTGCTGAGAGAATAGATTTAAAACCCAGAAACATCCCATCCATTCAAGTGTGGAACTCTTGGGTTAGGAGCAAGACTAACAAAGCTTTCACGGTTAGTTATCTACAACTAAGTAACTTTCTTGTTTGTATGTCATGTCTGATAGATTTAATCACACTGATATTTATAATGTAGGAAATAAGTAACAAGTACATGAAGATGAGAAAAAATCAGATTCCTCAAACCACCAGCCGAAAAGGAATGCTTCGTGTAGTTGATGATATGGTAATAGTAGTTGTCAAAATATCTATATATATGGTATATCTTGTTAGAATAAAATGATACTGAGATATGTATGCACTTTATATAGAAAAAAAAAAGAGTAGAGACCCAAGTAAGGTGACTAGGAGTAAGGTGTGGATTGCGGGACACACTCATGCTAATGGTAGACCTGTGAAGCCTCAATTGGCTAAGACTATTGTATGAATTCTGGAACTTCTTATATTGTGTATAATTAATGGATTATGATCAATGAGTTTTCTTGTGTTTAAATGTTTGTATTAGGAACAAATACAATCACTTGATAGTCAAATGGACTCTACATCAACTTCTGATAACACAAGGGAAGATGTTGTGAGCAAGATTTTGGGAAAAGACAAACCTGGACGAGTAAGGGGGTTTGGTAGAGGGATTATGACTACTAAGTTAGCATTTCTGCAATCTAGAGACACAAAGATGGCAAAAATGAAAAGTGAGATTGAAGATTTAAGGGGCATTGTCCGAGACTTAGCTGGAAAGAAGGTAATCCATTACATTAGATTTGGTCAATTGGTTTGGTTTTAAGACATTTACGAATTCCTTTTCCTTATTTCAAACAAGTAATGGTGATATTGAAACATCTGAGAGTATTGGTGGATTCAAAGTAGGAGTTAGAGTACAAATATTGGATTGGATTCAATCAGGAGATGTAGTTGTTAGTGAAGGAGAATTTTGTTCTGCTGAACCGATGTACAAAATTGGTCGTATACCAATTGGTCCTAATGCAATGGCTGTCCTTGTTAAGTCTGCACTAAGCTCAGAAGTTTCTCTCTGGAGGCCTACAACAAATGTGCTATATCTTGAGGAAGTTGTGGCATGCAAAATACCTTGGCCAATGGACAAGGTGCTTTTATATAAGGATCCAGTCGCTTTTGAAGATGTATCCATGGTAAAGTTTTTCAATCTTCTTTTCTTGTGGTGAAGTGATATATCATTAGCTTCTTACATTTTAGCAAAACAAAGAAGGTGAAACTCGAAGATGCATAATCATCAGATGAGGTCATTGCTGAAGGTGTTGTGTGCTCATCTAACTCCAAAGAGAAGGTTAACAATATACCTCTAGGTCCAAGTGATTTTTGTATTGAAGTTGTGAAGGTGTTCAATGATAATGCTCATTTGTGGAGGCCAACTACTGATATTAGTTTAATTGGTGATGAAATTAACAAGAAAATTGCATGGCCAATCCTAAAGATTGACGTCGCGGCTGCAACCACTACAAATGCAACACTACCTAAAGTCCATGTATGTTATTGAAATTAAGTTATTTCATTTGTTTGTCTGTTGATTGATGTTGGAAATTTCATTCATGTTGGAACTTGCTTCTATTATATGTTTTTATATCATTTATTTGCTTCTATTATTAGTTGTAGAGTCTAGGCAGCAATAGTTCCACCAAAAGTCCAAAGCAGAAGTGTTTTCTTTTAGATTGCAGCAACTTTGGACGTAAGGTAATTGAAGGAAGAGTAGTGTCAACAGATCCGAACGAATCGTCCCATCATGTACCCCTAGGTCCAAATGCAAGCAAGGTCTGGGTTGAAGTGGCTAAGATTGGTAATGCAAAGGTATGGAGGCCAAATTCAGAGATTGAATACATTTCTGATGCAATAGGTTCAGTTGTAGCATGACCGAATGATAAAATAAAGTTTGTGTGAAACTTATCTACAGTTCCATTTGTTGGAATTTGATTTTGAAAGATAGACATCAATTTAGAGTTTTGAGATTAATTGTGAAATCATGGCTAATTAAACCGGTGCTGAAAATTTCAAAAATTAAACCGGTTTGGAGATGTCTAAATTGAGTCGAGTATGTCTAAACCGGTTTCGATTATGTCTAAATTAAACCGGTTATGTCTAAATCGGTTTGGAGTTGTCTAACTTAAACCGGTTTGCAGATGTTGAAAACAACCATTTTGATCATATGAAGTTAGCCATTTCGATCATATATGTTTCAAACTTTCAATTGAAAGTTTGCTTTAACGTAGTTGTTTTATTTAGGTCCCTTATGCAATCAAATTATTCACCGGTTTGCTAAAATATTGTATTGTTTGTGTTTCCTTTGTGCTCTATACTCAAAACCATAAAGTTGAAACTCTAAACCTCAAACATTATAGCTAAACCAGATTGTAGGATGAATCCTACACCGTTAGATAATGCCGACTTTGATCTCAGCCGTCCTTTGTTATTGGAGACGCAATTAATGTACACTGTTGATCTGTCTCGCTAACTTTGATTAGAGCGGTTCTTGTTCTTAGCCAATAAGCAGTAACCTCTGAGATTGCAATCTAGGCGAAACCTACGCCGTTGAACTGTCTCGCTAAATTGATCTGAGCCGTTATTGTTCTTATCCAATGGTGACTAACCTCTGAGATTGCAAGCTTACCGAACCTAGTCCGTTTGATTCGTTTCACTAATTATGATCCACGCCGTTCATTTCAAAGCAAATTACAGAACATAACTCATCTTTAGGGTTTACCAAAACTTCCCCAATTCGATTTGAGTTCAGCAAATCGTTTCAGAACGGATCCATCTCCATCATTACCAAATGGATAAGACGTGGATTTCGCTGCCAAGGTATACACTAAATTCTATCGAGCTTACTTCTATTAATCGATTAAAAGAAATCAAAATTCTTTTCCAATTTACAATGTAGGAATAGTATCGAGTACTTAGAAGGAGCAACAAAATACGCCAATTCATCAGCAAGAAGATTGGGCAATCTATCTGAAATACTGTGCCCATGTAGAGATTGCCGCAATTTATGCCATCAGTCTATAGATGAAATTGTTGAGCATCAAGTGATAAGGGGTATGGATAAGAAGTATAAGACTTCTTGTTGGAGTATTCATGGTGAAAAGAGCATCTACAGAAGACAGTGGTCCTTAACATGATACAGAGGCATTTGACTTGTTAAAGACAACATTCTCTATAGGTGAAGGTGAACCAAATCAGACGAATAATGATGAAGCATTAGAGGCAAACAACGATGAAGCAATAGAGGAAATTGAGTTTAGGAAAAAGTTAAGAGAAGCTGAAACTCCATTTTACCCTGATTGTATCAAATACACAAAGGTTTCAGAAATTATGGGACTTTACATATTCAAGGTTAAGAGTGGTGTGTCAGAGAACTACTTTGATCAGCTACCTGAAGACAATGTACTTCCGAAAAGTTTAGCTATAATCAAAAATTTCTGAAGATATTTGGTTTCGGATACGAAAATATTCATGCTTGCAAGAATGATTGCATACTATATAGGATGGAGTTTCAGAAGTTATATAGTTGTCCAAGATGCAAACTTTCAAGATGGGAAAAGGATAAGCACAATAATGAGATAAAGGTTGGGATTCCAGCAAAGGTCTTTAGATATTTTCCAATCAAGGACAGATATAGGAGCATGTTTAGATCAAAAAAGATGGCTGAAGATTTGCGGTGGCACTAAACCAATGGGACTGAAGATGGTACAATGCGACACCCCGTTGATTCTACATCTTGGGCACAAGTGAATGATAAATGGCCAGAATTTGCTGTTGAACCAAGGAATCTTCGACTTCGAATTTCTACAGATGGGATAAACCCTTTCTCCATGCAAAACACCAATCACAGCACATGGCCATTGTTGTTCATGAACTATAACACGCCTCCGACTATGTGTATGAAGGCTGAGAATATAACGTTGACTTTGTTGGTCCCTGGTCCAACAGCTCCTGGTAATAACATAGATGTTTACTTGGCACCACTAATAGACGATTTAAAAGATTTGTGGGCTGAGGGTACTGAAGTCTATGACTCATTTGCGAAGGAGAATTTCACACTTAGAGCCATGCTACTTTGGAGTATCAGTGACTATCCAGCCTTAGGAACATTGTCTGGATGTAAAGTGAAGGAGAAAAAGCCTGCAATGTATGTGGAAAGGATACACCTTCCAAATGGCTTAAGTTTAGCCGTAAGTTTGTCTATATGGGGAATATAAAGAGACTACCGCCTGGCCATCATTACAGATATAAAAAAGCTTGGTTTGAGAACACTGTTTAGGAAGGGAATGCCAAAAGCATACAAACTGACGCTGAAATGTATGAGACACTACAAGATTTTAGGAATGATTTTGGAAAACCTCTAGACAAGAAAAATAAAAGAAAAAGAAGTGAGTTGGAAGATGATGAGGTGGTTCAAGAAGAAGAGTGTGAAGAATCAAATGATCTATGGTGGTGGAAGAAGAGATAAATATTCTTTTAACTACCTTACTGGAAGGTAAAGTTAAGTAATTGAACTATATTTTCTTATTGTTGGATCTGAATCAGCCTAACAGATTCTTCTTTAATATGTTAGAATTTGCTTGTTCGTCACAATATTGATGTTATGCACATTGCAAAAATTGTGTCGGATGCTATATTGTCTATCTTGATACAAATTGCTAAGTCAAAAGATGGTTTGAAAGAAATAAAAGACTTAGATGATATTGGAATCAGAAATGACTTGCACACAAAGGTCAGGGGAAAGAAAACATACTTACCTCCAACAGCCTTTTGGTTATCCAAGAAATAGAAGACCATTTTCTGCCAAAGGTTATCTATGTTTAGAGGTCCTGATGGTTATTGTGGTAATATTGCGAATAGTGTTTCAGTTAACCCTCCAAATATAAGTAGTTTAAAGTCACAAGATCATCATGTCCTAGTAAAGAACTTGTTACCGGCTGCATTGAGAGGTTTGTTACATAAGGTTCCTAGGATTGTCATAAATAGATTATACAGTTACTTCAACAGGTTGTGTCAGCACATCATCGACCCGGAGAAACTTATGACAATGGAGACATAGTTTGTGGAAACAATGTGTCAACTAGAGCGCTTGTTCCCTCCATCACTTTTTGATATCATGTTCCACCTTCCAATACATCTATCAAAAGAGGCACGTTGGGGAGGACCAGTACACTTCCGCTGGATGTATCCCTTCGAAGGTTTGATGTACTCATTTGCTTCAATATATGTATTTCCTGCAATTATTTTCAATTAATATCATGCTCATATATTTTACCTTGTCTTACCTTAGTTTATTTACACATTTTGCATGCTTTACTAGCTTGTTAGGTTATCATTGAGTAGTTTTAGGGCTGTTTATGCATTAAAGTAGATTTGCATTGTATTTGCATTGTTTTTTGCATAAACAGGTGATTAAGGACCCAATGGAGCGTGGATAAGTGCTGAGGGAGAGTGAAGCCATCAAGAGAAGCAGACAAAGGAGCTATAGCAGAAGAGAATCAAGGTCCGGAAGTTCACTCGACCACCACACTCGAACGTGTGCTGAGAAGGACTCGACCGACTGAAAGGTGCAGAAGAAGACCTGACTCGACCATGCACTCGATCGAGCACCTGGTCGATTCAACCGAGCCGCCTCTCTATTTTGTCCTGTAGCCATTTTAGGGCTTCCCTACTTTTCTATATATACCCTTTGTACTCTATGGCCGTTGACAAGCCACTTTACAGAGGCAAAATATCAGAAAACCTAGTTTTTACCGTTTTGAGATTTTAGCTTTTAAGTTTACATCATCAACACTTTTAAGCTCTTTCTTGAGATTTCCATACCTTGTTGCTTCTGTAACTTTTTGGGTATTGAGAATCTAAGTTTATTTCTTTGAACAAAGTTGTAGATCTTCATCTTATCTTTTTAATCATGCAAGTTTCATTGATTTCTGGGTTTATGATTTTGTTCATCGTGTGTTGTTCATCTGAGTAGTGTGTTAGGATTTTAGGGATGGATTAGGCTGGATGAGAGTTATGGTAGTTTAGACTGATCAAGCTTGATTGTTTAAATATCTCTTCTAGATTAGGCATGCTCTATAATGTTCTTATATCTGAGAGGGTAAGAACAGATCCTAGGTTGCTTAGCATCATACAAATGTGTAAGCTTCTAGATAATACTAATGATAGAGATTACTGTTGTGATCCCAAGAGATTGGTTGTGTATGAAGGTTTTTGACATGTGATGATCTGGATCTTTATGCCTGCTTTTATATGCAATAGCTAGTGAGAACTAGATCTAGGAGTATCTAAGCTTGATTGTTATTGTCATGAGAATGGATTAACAAGTATTGGAAGATCATTGTCTAGAGATAGCTCACTGTTGATTGAGGTTTGTTGGTCAGTCTAGATTAGTATAACTCAAGTCCAGCCCATGAATCCATCCCTAGGACCTGTTGTGTTTATTGTTTCTCTATTTGATTACTGTTATCCGCTTTTTGTTTGGTTTACTTTCAACCTGCTCTGTTTAATTGTTACGTTTTGTTTCTGTTCTTCATAGCTTCCCACTCGACCCAATACTCGATCGAGCATACGATCCTGTTTCATCTTTACCCAGTTCTTGCTTTATGTCCTGCATCTTTCTAGTTTCATTCATGATTCATTGCATATCTTAGCTTCAGTTATTATCTTGCATTTAAACCGTCATCTTAGTAGTTTTACATTCTAGATTTACATTTCTGTCATCAAACTGTTACACCAAAACCATTTTCATATTTGGCTTAACTTAGATAAGTGTTTACATCTTGACTGCTTGCATCATACTCATTATGGATTAGCATCTCTTATACTGCAACTGCATAAGAGTAATTGAAACCTCTTGCATTCCACCTGATCATATATCTTTGGTTTTAGCTTGTGTCTGTTGTCTGATTGCATCATTCATACATTCATAAGTATTCCAAACTCACAAAAAGATATGTTTCAATTTGGTGTCGTTGCCATTTGAGTAGTTGTTTGTGACAGTCAGGATATACACAAGTTTAAGATTAAGTTCTATAGTTACACTTGATCAATACTGATTTGAATCTTCATCTGGTTGGTTGTTTTGAGTTTCAGGTACCAACTCGACCATGCACTTGACCGTCTACACGTTCGAGTGGTCGATCGAGTCACCAAGTTGGATTCAGTCAGTCTTCTAGTTTCAGTCAGTTCGATCCTCAACTCGAGTCAGTGCTCGACCAAGTGTTAGTTCGAGTGGTTGATCGAGTCACCAACAAAGGTTCACTCGAGCCTGTGCTCGACCGTCTGTCAGTTCGAGTAGGTGATCGAGTCCGTACATGCAAACCAGATCGAAAGGAAACAAGAACCTTGAAAGATACATTGAGCACATCAACCGTTTACCAAGAGATTTGAGGCAACAGAGAACCAGAATCCTTCAAGAACAAGAACACCAGCTGATCATGGATCCACCCATGCAGAGACCAAGACAGATTGGAGAAGGTGATGCTCCAAACACCCACACACAAAGGGCAGGAATAGTTCCACCTGCAGTAGCAAATAATAATTTTGAGATAAAAAGTTGGCTGATTACTATGATCCAGTCAAACAAGTTCCATGGTCTGCCTATGGAGGATTCCTTAGACCATCTTGATGAGTTTGATAGGCTCTGTGGCCTGACCAAGATTAATGGAGTAGTGAAGACAGTTTTATGCTCAGACTCTTCCCATTTTCACTTGGAGATAAAGCTCACTTGTGGGAGAAGACTTTACCAACATGAGCAATCACAACCTGGGATGGCTGCAAAAAGGCTTTCCTGGCCAAGTTCTTCTCTAATGCAAGGACTGCTAGACTGAGGAATGAGATATCTGGTTTTGCACTGAAGAATAATGAGACTTTCTGTGAAGCATGGGAAAGATTCAAAGGCTAAAAAACCCAATGTCCTCATCATGGGTTTAGTAATGAGTCCCTACTTAGCACACTGTACAGAGGAATTCTACCAAAGATCAGAATGTTGCTGGACACTACATCAAATGGGAACTTTCTCAATAAACATGTGGATGAAGGATGGGAACCGGTAGAAAACTTGGCTCAATCATATGGGAATTACAGTGAAGACTATGATTTGTTGAACCTGCCCAGGATGAGAAGTACAAGAAAGATTTGAAGACTGTGCATGACAAGTTAGACAAGATTCTTCTTAGTCAACAGACTAACATTCACTTTCTTGCTGACGAAGACACAACAGTTCAAGCTGGGGAGACTAACATGGCTGAGCTGTGCTATGTATATAACCAAGGTGGTTTCAAGCCTTACAACCAGTTCAAGAACAACAATCTGTCTTACAGAAGTACTAGTGTGGCAAACCTACGAGACTAAGTATATCCAGCTCAACAGCCCTAGCAACATAACCATTATGTTCCCAAGCAGCAAAACCAAAGTTTCCATGCTTTTTAGACTAACCAGAGCCAGGAAGCATATTTAAGAGCTATGATGCAGCAGATGCTACTTGGACAAGCAAATGGGCAGCTTGAGACAGCAAAGAAGTTGGTTGAGTTCAACCAGAGGCTGAATTCTTCTTACAATGATCTGAATATTAAGTTTGAGAGTTTGAATTCTAAACTCAAGTTCATAGAGAGCAACATTGCTTCTACATCAGCTCCTAAGCCAAACCAACTACCTGGAAAGGCTGTTCAAAATACAAGGGAGTTCACAGCTAAAGCAATCCATTTCTATGAGGAAGTTGTCAATGAGGAGTGTGAAGTTCAAGCTGGGGAGGATTTATCACAAGACAAAGCTCAGAGTGAAGGTTTACACAACAAACAGAAAACAAAGTACCACTCGACCGCGTACTCGACCACTCACAGGATCGAGTGCATGATCGAGTGGCTGATCGAGCTGATCCCATAGAAGCTGTTAAACCTGTTAGATACATCCCTCCTGCTTACAAGCCTCCTCTACCATTTCCAGGGCGTTTCAAGGAACAAAAATTGAAGGAATTCAGGGAAATAATTGAAAAGAAGGAATTGATGGCTTTGAAAGAAGAGGTTGTCATTCAGTACAAAGAAGAAGAGAGAGGACCTGCTTTGGAACAGTATGCTCCATACCCTCTCTACCAAAACATGCTACTTGAGATATCACAGCAGAAGGCTCAGAATCAGGATAAGAAGGATCTTGAGGAGATTTAGAGAGCCATCATTCCAACCAAACTTGAAGACCCAGGTCCATTTGATCTGCCTTGCTCTCTCAGCTACTTGCATTTCAACAAATGCTTGTGTGACCTAGGAGCATCTATCAGTGTAATGCCCTACTCCATTGCACATAAGCTTGGGCATACTGACTTCAAGCCCAATAACCTCTACTTGTGTCTAGCTGATGGATCACATAAAGATATGGTTGGTAAGATGGAAAATTTCCCAGTCAAGATAGGCAAGGCCAGAATTCCCACTGATTTCCTCATTATAGACATGGATAAGGAGTTGGAAGACCCTATCATCCTAAGAAGACCATTCCTAGCCATTGTTGGAGCTGTAATTGATGTCAAGGAGGGTCTGATAACCTTGAATATAGCTGAGGGTCTGATCATGAAATTTTATATCAACAACCCAACCAACTTTCCCTCTAGAGGCCAGCCTTTTGTTCTTAAAGACGAGAGATCATGAGGTCTCAAGTGAAGTGGGAACTCCAAAGACTAAGTTCTCTTCTGATGAGGATTCAGTTGAAAAGCTCAAGGATTCAGTTCAAGAGTTGACTAGCTTGGTGAAGGATCTTCAGGTTCAGATCAACAAGAGGTCTTTGAAGAAACCAAGGCCAAGGTTCAAGCTTAAGCAGAGAAAAGGTTCAAGTTTAAGGGGTGAAGTGATCAAGAATCAGCTTCACAGTGATCAAGTTACACCAGGGAGGATCTCATCACCTCCTTGGTCTCCAAACCAAGCCTGAAAAAGCATCAAAAGTCAAGCTCAATGACTTTAAACAAGCCCACTAGGGAGGAAGTCCCTAAGGTATCATTGTACATAAGTTTGATTTTCCTTGTAGTTTTGATATTTTCCTTTTATGTTTGTGTTGGACAGGCCTTTATTAGAAAGAATAGATGGGTTTAGGAAGAATGGAACTTGTATAAAGGAGTTTTTGGGGCCACTCGACCAGTCCACGAGAGGTACTCGATCGATTGTCTATAGGCCTAGGCCCACTCGGTTCAATTTCTCTTTTGCTCAATCGAGTGGATGGAGAAACAATTTCAAAATTTGAATTTTGATCAAGCACTCGACCACGTGGGGTCGAGTGACATCAAAAGTGGGTCAAAGATTCCCAATTCAAATTTGAATGGTATGGACGCTCCACTTTTGTCTCCTTATCCTCTTTAGCCTCTTTATAAAGAGCAAACTCGATTTAAGTCTCTCACACTCTCTCATTTGCTTAAAACACTAAAAAACTATCTAGAAATCTCTCTCAAGTTTTATCTTCTTGCTCAAGCTTAGTTCTTTTGGTTTTTGGGTTACTAACCTATTAACTTTGAGCTTTGAGTCTATCTCTTTCAGTTCTCTTTCAAAATGTCTTCAAGGTCTAGAGAGACATCACAACAAGCTGCAATTCGTGAAGCTGAAGGAAAGAAGGCTGTTGATCGATTCATGGATCGCCGTGATGCATCCTTGGTCACACAGAGAGAAACATGTGAACGCACTCGACCGCGTACTCGAGGAGACAAACGACCGAGTGCAAGCTCAAGTAGGGGGTCGAGTGGCTTTTCGAAGAAGAAAAACCAACCTGTTGAGGAAGATCCAGAGTGGACAGAGAGTGATGAGGAGATGGAGGTTACTCTTGAAGAGCACATAAGAAAACACAAGGCAAAAGGGAAAAGGCCAGCTCAAGAACAACAAGAAGAAGAGAATGAAAGTGAAGAAGAAGAAGAGGTGGAAGAAGAATTTGGTTCCCAAACCCCAAGCCAACTCTATTGAGCTTTCATGAAGATGAGCTTCCAAGGAACAAGATATCCTCATAAAGAAACCATGGAGAAGCTGGGTATTGCTGAAGATGTTGAGTTTCTGTTTGAGAAATGCAACCTAAGCAAATTCATGGGTTTGTGCTTGGAGGGGTATAGGGAAGAGAGTTGTGAATTTCTATCCACCATCAAGCTTCATCTCTTCACAAGCATGGACCAAGACATGGGAGCTGGTTACATTGACTTCACCATCAAGGGCAAGAAGTATGAGCTGTCACTCAAGCAGCTAGCCACACTCTATGGGTTTGAAGTTGGAAGTGAAGAGGACATGGTCATACCCAAGGAAGAACTTTTTGCTGTTTGGGAGACAATTGGGGACAACAAGCTTTATTCTTTTTCCAAGACCAAGAGTTCAAGGATAAGAAGTCCAGTCTTAAGGTACTTCCACAATGCTTTGGCATACACATTCTTTGCTAGGAAGGAAACTGGAAACTTGAATGAGGGAGAGCTTAAGATGATTGATGTAGCACTCTATGGGATCATCACACAAGCAAGAGATGGGACTATTATCCTTGGGAGCAGTGTGGATAAAAATTTGGCTATGGTCCTCATTGACCAATTCATCTATTATAGAAGCTGGGTTAGCAAGCTGCACAAGAGGAACTCAACTGGAGTTCTAACCATTGGAGGCATCATCACTCCAATCCTTATAACTGCAAATGTACCACTTCAAGGAGAGAAAGCCAAACCAAGATGGATAGACACCCAATATCTCACTTCCACCCTCATTCTAGCAAAGGAGTTGCACCATGGGAAGCACCTCTTCAACTTTGAGCAACTAACAATGGGGAAGACTCAACTTGTTCTACCTAATCAAGCACTCACCACCATAAGAGAAGGGCTGAACATTGACTTTTGGCCAGCTGCTGAATTCTTGTTTGATGGTACAGCCCAAGTCAGAGAGGATCAAGCTAGAGATGTGGAGATGGTTGATGGGGAAGAACAATTTTATTTTGAAGAGTATGAACCAAGCCAAAGAGATAGTAGAGGGGTTAGAGAGACAAGCAAAAGGGTAACACTTTTACAAAAGTGGAACAAGTGGCATGGGAAGACTGTGGATAAATTGAAGAAGAAGATGGGTAATATGGCTAAGTCCTTAAAGGGTTTAAAGAAGGAAATTTCTGAGCTAAAGAGTGGAGATTCATCACCAGCACCATCAAGACCTTTGAGGTGGAGCAGCTCAACTAGAGCATTGTCCAGAGCTGAAAACCCGGTGATATTAGCCAGAGCTTCACTGCATAAGCCAATTCAGAGGGAGAGAGGTTCAGGCCGTACAGAACTTCAGTTTCCGAGGCACTCGACCGGTGCACTCGAGCATCCACTCAACTGAGTGCCTCCGATATACTCGACCGAGCACCTGCCCAGAACTCCTTATGGCTTTCCAGCTCCAACAGGTTATCCACCTTATCCCTATGTTCCAGCTTACCCACCCTTTCCACTGAAGTACTTCATGGACCCAGCCCTTCTGCAACAATACTATGAGCACCAAGGTCAGCCATTCTACCCACAATAGGCCACCCGACCAGCCAGCTCGTCGCAGCACTCGACCGAGCACTCAATCCAGCACTCGATCGAGTCGCAACCGATGGCCATAGTCGAGTACCCTGTTTCTCCACTTCCAAGTCAGAGTCAAGACCCCAACTACACCTATGACAGCATAAGTGATGCTGTAGACAACTTCTTCAACAATCCATAAGGTACCACAATCACCATTTCATTGTAAATACCATTGCATTTCTTGTTTTGTGTTATTTTAAGTCTTGTATCCTCTTTCAAATTTCTCTTACACAAGGGACTGTGTAATTTAAGTTTGGGGGAGGGTTTGAGATGACATTTGACATTGTTTTCTATTTTCTTAGTTCAAATTTTTAGCATTATCATATTAGAATTTACATTTCATATAAGACATAGAAAAACCAAAAAAAATTGAAACATTTTCACAAAAAATCTTTAAAAAACAAAGTGTTCATGTAGTTTGCATTGCATATTAGGATCTTGTTTAGCATGTTTCATATAAGACTGTTTCATATTTGCATTAGGGATCTATGATGAGTTTAGCCTTGTTAACTTGCTTGAATTCACTAAACTAGGATCAATGCCCAAGTCAATAGTACTTTGATGCTAGTTGAGTAGTTAGAAACATAAGATTGAACCAAGTCTAGAATTCCTATATTGCATTCTGTCTAAATTGAAGCATGTTGTGATATGAAACCATTTCCTATTTATAAGAACCTAATATTTACTTTTAATTATCAGTTTGTGCATTGCTTTAAACTCATGGATACTTTATACATATTTGGATCATCTTTTCCCATTTTCACCACTCTTGTTGATCCAAGTAGTTGATTTCATCATTGAATCAGTTTTCCCATACCCTTAACCAACCTTTCTTTCAAGCCTTGTTAAATCTTGTGTGTGTGAGGCTTATTTTGGGATTGAGCTTGGTAGAAAGTGTTAGGTTTGAACTGACCAGAAGAAAACCTTGTGTAGTTCTAGTTTGCATTTTTCAAACTAGATAGGACTAGGTGGTTTAAATTCTGGGTTTGGGACTTGGTGAGTTCAAATATAAAAGAAAAGAGAGAAAAGAGAAGGAAAAGGGTAAAGTCCTTAGGAGGGAATTGTTTTAAAGAAAATTCAAACTCTAAATGAAAGAATGGGAGCATTAAAAGTTCTAAGTAAGGATATGGTCAAAGAAAAGAAAGAAAGAAAAGAAGAGTCTAGTGAAAAGCTTTATGACATGGGAAACAAGTAAGAGTAAGAACCTTAGCAAATAAGAAAGAAACCCCATTCCACTAAGAGAAATCAAGTAAGAAAAACCCCTCCTAGGACAGAAAAACAAAGAGAAAAAGGGCAAAAGAGAAAAGATGAAGTTAAGGGGCAGAAATAGGACATCATGGGTTTAGAATGATTAGGAACAAACACTTTGGGTGCCTTTGGGTAGACAAGGTTTTGTTCTTGTATGTGTCTAAGTGATCTTACCTTTAGCCTTCTTCTAAATCTCAATCCACTTTTTGTGAGAGAACCCTTGTTATTGATAAGCCCCACTCAAAAGAGAGACCATTTTTTTCTTTAAACCCTTATTACCAAGCCAAATGAGTTTAAGCATTGCATAATCTGATTCATGTTCTTTTTTAATGAATGTTAAAGGAAATGGTTAATTTGAATGCATATGGAAGTCTAAGGCTTGAATCAGTTAAAGTTGTGAAAGGCTTGTCTAAAATCTTTAAGTACAGCTCACTCACCTTGCATCCTAGTACTTGTAACTTGGACATTGATTCTAGCTAGTCTATTAGCATGTTTAAGGTTCTGAGATCCCACTTTCAAACCTCACTTTCCTACTCATGTCTTGTTTGTTTGCTTGAGGGCAAGCAAAAACTAAGTTTGCGGGTGTTGATGTTCACATATTTTACCTTGTCTTACCTTTGTTTATTTACACATTTTACATGTTTTACTAGCTTGTTAGGTCATCATTGAGTGGTTTTAGGGCTGTTTATGCATTAGAGTAGATTTGCATTGCATTTGCATTGTTTCTTGCATAAACAGGTGATTTAGGACCCAATGGATCATGGATAAGTGCTGAGGGAGAGTGAAGCCATCAAGAGAAGCAGACAAAGGAGCTAGAGCAGAAGAGAATCAAGGTCCGGAAGTTCACTCGACCACCACACTCGACCAGACACTCGATCATGTGCTGAGAGGGACTCGACCGACTGAAAGGAGAAAAAGAAGACCTGACTCGACCATGCACTCGACCGAGTACCTGGTCGAGTCAACCGAGCCGCCTCTCTAGTTTGTCCTGTAGCCATTTTAGGTCTTCCCTACTTTTCTATATATACCCTTTGTACTCTATGGCCGCTGACAAGCCACTTTACAGAGGAAAAATATCAGAAAACCTAGTTTTTACCCTTTTGGGATTTTAGCTTTTAAGTTTACATCATCAACACTTTTATGCTTTTTTTTTAGATTTCCATACCTTGTCGCTTCTGTAACTTTTTGGGTATTGAGAATCTAAGTTTATTTCTTTGAACAAAGTTGTAGATCTTCATCTTATCTTTCTAATCATGCAAGTTTCATCATGTGTTGTTCATCTGAGTAGTGTGTTAGGATCTTAGGGATGGATTAGGCTGGATGAGAGTTATGGTAGTTTAGACTGATCAAGCTTGATTGTTTAAATATCTCTTCTAGAGTAGGCATGCTCTATGATGTTCTTATATCTGAGAGGGTAAGAACAGATCCTAGGTTGCTTAGCCTCATACCAATGTTTAAGCTTCTGGATAATACTAATGCTAGAGATTATTGTTCCTATCCCAAGAGAGTGGTTGTGTAGGAAGGTTTTTGACATGTCATGATCTGGATCTTTATGTCTGCTTTTATATGCAATAGCTAGTGAGAACCAGATCTAGGAGTATTTAAGCTTGATTGTTATTGTCATGAGAATGGATTCACAAGTATTGGAAGATCATTGTCTAGAGATAGCTCACTGTTGATTGAGGTTTGTTGGTCAGTCTAGATTAGTATAGCTCAATTCCAGCCCATGAATCCATCCTTAGGACCTTCTGTGTTTATTGATTTCTCTATTTGATTACTGTTATTCGCTTTCTGTTTGATTTACTTTCAACCTGCTCTGTTTAATTGTTAAGTTTTGTTTCTGTTTTTCGTAGCTTCCCACTTGACCTAGTACTCGATCCAGCATACGATCGAGTGCCTGCTCTAGTCCGTTTCTCAGTTCTTTCTTTATGTCCTGCATCTTTCTAGTTTCATTCCTGTTTCATTGCATATCTTAGCTTCAGTTAATATCTTGTATTTAAATCGTCATCTTAGTAGTTTTACATTTCTGTCGTCAAACTGTTACACCAAAACCATTTTCATATTTGGCTTAAATTAGATAAGTGTTTACATCTTGACTGCTTGCATCATACTCATTCTGGACTGACATCTCTTATACTGCAACTGCATAAGAGTAATTGAAACCTCTTGCATTCCACCTGATCATATATCTTTGGTTTTAGCTTGTGTCTGTTGTCTGATTGCATCATTCATACATTCATAAGTATTCCAAACTCACAAAAATATATGTTTCATAATATTCATTTCTTGACTGAGTTATAGGTACATAAAAACACTTAAGGCTTTTGTTAAGAATCATGCAAGGCCAGAAGCATGTATAGCTGAGAGGTATTTAGCTGGAGAATGCGTTGTATTTTGTTTAGAGTTCCTTAAAGATTCAGTATTAGTTCAAGAAACAGTTAATCGTAATGAAGATATTGAGGCTGATAGAAGCATGGTTGAAGGTCGACCTCTGCATAAGGGTATAGAAGTTACCCTATCAGATAAAGATAGAGACACTGCACATCACTATGTGCTAATGAACATGGCATCTTTGGATTCTTATGTCGAGTAAGAGGTAATCCTTTATGTTTCATCTACTAATTATTATTATAATTTCATTCTCAAAACTGTTGTTTAATTTAAAATCAGGATGCATTTGAAAGAATTACAAGCTAATGATGCTCGATGTGCTAAAATGAAACGTTTTTATGGAAAAACCATACTGAGCAGTTTGCAAAATGGCTTAAAATAAAGGTTTCCAGATGCAACTTGTCTTCTTAATTATTTTTTATACAGCTTGTTAAGTTGACTGATTAGCTTGTTAGCTTCATGGTAATGTTTTGCTTGATGACTGGTTAGCTTTTCTTGTAGCTTGATGATTGGTTTTCTTGGAACAGATTGTTAGCTTCATGATCATGTTTTGCTTAGTGACTGGTTAGCTTAGGTTGTATCTTGATAACTGGTATTCATGATTATCATTTTAGTACTTCAGCTTGATGATCAAGTTCTGATTTTATTGTGGCAGATTCATTCAGACTCAACAAATAGTCATTATAAGGAGATAAGGTGGTTGGCATTTGGACCAAGAAATGTTGCTTTAGCACATAAAGGATTTACCGTTAATGGGCAACGGTTTCATACATATGCGGTTAAGCGGAGACATTGTAACATCCGCGAACCAAAACTCTGCGTTTTAGGGATGGGTGTCGATCGAAACCAAGGGTGGTTCGAGCAGTTCAATTTTATTGTCGATTTGGGTTGGTTTGGTTTAAGGAAAACCATAGAACCGTGGTATTTAAGTGGGAGGACGACCTAGGTCGTGCCTTCATTTGTTTTTGGCCGTTGTTAGAGAGAAAACAGAGAGAAAGAGAGGAGAAAGCGTTCTTGGGAAAGTTTGTGAGATTTCTTGACTCTTTTTGAGAGATCTTTCTGTGGGAGTGAAGATCCAGGGCTGTGGAGGTGCTCGAAGCTTGCTAGGAAGGTTGGATTCGTCGTGGTTGGTCAGAATCTTCCTGCAAAGAGGTGAGTGTATGACCATGGCTGATCTAAGCCTGAGATTTCCTTTGTCTTGCTTGTTTGGTGTTGTTTGTGGTGTTTTCTTGCTTGTTGTGGTTGCTATAGGGTTCCTACGGATTCATATGGCTTTGGGGATGAGTTTTGGATGGATTGGAGGTGATGGGAAGCAAGATTCGACTCTCGGCTTCAAGCGGATCGCGACAACAGAGTCAGTGTCGATTGACACCAGGAGGGTGTCGGTTGACACCAAAGATCAGCATCGATCCACACTGTGGGATAGTGTCAGTCGACAACAATGCTAGTGTCGGTCGACACCTCCCTTCCAGTGAAGACGATACTTGTTCCCTGGTTTGTTGATTGCTTTTGAAATTGGTATCTCAGTTGTTTGTGTGTATAGCCCAGTAGATGGGAGGATTACCTCACTAAGTGTTTATCAAATACTCATGCATCTCAATTTGTGTTTGTAGTGCAGGTAAAGACAAAGTGTGATCGTGGAATCAAGGCAATGAAGAGGAGAATGTGCTAGTGATTCATTTGGTTGTTGTCTGGCCTTTGCTAGGTTGCTAGAGTTGAGTCATTAGAACACTACAAGAAAACTTGCGTTTAGCGACTACCACTTGTGACTCTTAATTCAGTCGCAAAAAATATCGACCACATAGCGATTCATTTACGACTGTTTCCCGACCAAAGTGACAGAAGAAGCAACACAGTCGCACATTTACGACGGAAACAATATAGTCGCAAAACAATCGCAATTTGAGACTGTCCAGTGACAGTATTTTATAAAAAACAAAGAGTCACAAATTAGCAACGATTTCGCAACGTATACTCCGGTCACAAGTTTATTTATCTATAACTTGCTAACTCCTATTTTTTGCGATGAACGTTCTACCATATGTGCGACTTATTTGCAACTTATTTTGCGACTGTTTAGCGTCTAACACCTGAATTAGATACTGTTTTGCGACTCCTTAGCAACTCTCAATTTTTTTAATTTGAAATTTCACATTAGAGAAATGTTAACATGTTTCTATACACATTTCCAATTTGAATTGCTCAATATCAGTCATATAAACTTTGTCAAAGCTTTCCATTTCAGTATTTAGACACAAAAAACATAATAACTAAATTATTGTAAAGAGTTACATGTTATTTATAAGAAGGTTTCTAATTTTATGAAAAATGCAAAACAAAGATATGAAAACAATATTTAAAGGTCGTAAACTATTTCATATACTCTATAAGACAATCATGAGTCCATATTGTTTATTGATATCAATAGAACTGGTCAAAAATGATACATTCCAAAAATTTGTATTGTGACTAAAGTCGGAGAGTCAAAATACGGTAACAATTTGCGAGTGACTTGTTACTAATTTTGCGACTCTTGCAATTTGCGACTAACTTGCTATTAACTTTGCGACTAATGTGCAACTTATTTTGCGACTACTGTGCAACTCTATTTGATAGTTGTCTAGTTTTTATTATTTTTTGCCAAGGTTTAGACGCGTAATATTTCCCTTTTGTTTTTAGTATGTGTCTCTTTTGCGACTACTTTGCGACTCCTCTTCGTTAATTACTAGGCAAAGAATCCATTTAGGGTTTCTTTATCTCTTTCTATTTTTTGACTAAGTGTCGAAAACCTCTCAAATCTCTCTTCTTTCTCCTCTCAAATCTCTCCTCTTGTCCTCTCAAATCTCTCTTCTTTCTCCTCTCGAATCTCTCCTCTTGTCCTCTCAAATTGATCAAATCTCTCCTCTTCTCCTCTCAAATCTCTCCTCTTTCTCAACTCTCTCTAATGGCTGGTAGGGGTCGCGGAGGCAAATCCGCTGGAGGTGTTAGGGGTCACGGAGGCAGATCCGCTGGAGGTGTTAGGATTTACCATGGTGCGAGTACAAGGGAACACAGTTCTGCCGCAGTTTATCTGGCCTCCAATAGTGCGACTTCACACGGAGGTCGAAGTGGTGTCAGAACATCGTCTCACTCCTCGAATCCATCAGCCTCTCAGTCCGTGACTAATTGAAATAGAACTATGCCGTCCCAGTTTCTGCCGAGGACACAACAATTGCCTCCTGCTCCACCACCGCGG
This sequence comes from Camelina sativa, assembly GCF_000633955.1. NCBI lineage: Eukaryota > Viridiplantae > Streptophyta > Magnoliopsida > Brassicales > Brassicaceae > Camelina > Camelina sativa. The sequence continues at coordinate 8,510,930 of NC_025700.1, forward strand.
GTTGCTTCTCCACCACCGCGGGTTGCTTCTCCACCACCGCGGGTTGCTTCTCAATCACTGCGGGTTGCTTCTCAATCACTGCAGGTTGGTTCTCAACCACCGCTTTATGTTCCTCCACTCATACAAGAACAACGAGACCTAAACATGGAAGAGGATTACGAAAAAGAAAACCTTACTCCCAATCCTGCCGAAGAAGAAAACCCTAATCCTAATCCAGCTCAAGAAGACTACCAAGATTTGTTAGATGTTATGCTAGCTCTTCCAGGCCGACAACATCTCCCAGTTCTGTCTGTCGATCTCATCCCCGACGTTGACACTCTATGGTAATTTCTCTTTGATCTTAGTGTTAGGTTGAGACTCTGTTTTTGTTTGTTTAATTTTAGTGAAAGACTGCTTTGTTTGATTAAGTTTGAGGTTGTGTTTGATTGAGATTGAGATTGTTTGTTTTGAGATTTTTTGTTTTGTTGATTAAGTTGAGATTGAGATTGAGATTGTTTGTTTTGTTTTGAGATTGAGATTGAGATTGTTCTCTTTGTTTTGTTGATTTAGATAGAGGTTGTGTTTGATTGTTTGGTTGAGACTAATACTCTGTTTTTTTTATTAAGTTCAGAGAATTTATGCCTAGTTGTCTTTAAGTTACATCCGCTTAGGTTTTGATTGTTTGGTTAAGACTGATTGTGTTAATTTGTATTGGTTAAGACTGATTGTGTTTGGTTTGTGACAGGTTTAACAGACACAAAGGAAAAATTTCTCGGGTGATTGCTGGAATATTTAGAAGGAAATTCGATGGTCCTTACTACAGCTGGAGGGTTACTCCTAAACCCATTCAAGAGAGATATTTCAGGATATTTACGGTAATGTCTTATAGCTTTCAAAGCTTTATTATCTCTCATAACTGACTTTTAGTATCATCACTAACTTAACTCAATTGTAATATGTAGCGGAAGTTCTATTGGGATACTGAGATTATTGAGCTTGTTAGAGAGGGGTTCTTAAAGATAGCCAAGAAACGATTGAAAGGCATTGTTAGTCAAGCTAAAAGCAGTGGTAAACAACCTATTTGGATTACCAGTGCAGAACGATGGGGTGAGATGTGTGATCATTAAGAAAGCAATGCTGAGATTACAATGACTTGAACATTCAGAAGAATTCCCTGAATTCCTTAAGAAAGATTTCATTCTTTTCCTCAATGCTGAGATTACAATGACTTGAACGTTCAGAAGAATTCCCTGAATTTTTTGGACTATCATCGTCCACTTCACACAGTTTCTCCTCTAAGGTTTTCTCATAAGCTTCAAGTACTTGTTTAGCTTTTTGATCAACAAACGATCCGTCATATTTTTGTTTTCATAATCCGCATGGTTACTTTATTAATACTTTTTTCTAGCCTTGACTAACGAAATTCTTTTGTTATTCTTTGTTTTAGTGTACTCAAACAGATGAGAAGGGAAACCTTTTTGGTCTTGGACCTCTGGTTGAGACACTTAGAAAAGGGAAAAGGAAAGAAAGCTACACAGAATCTTCTCCATCAACACCAACACTTCTCGAGCTTCAAGAACAACTTTGCAACAAGATAGCTCATCTAGATGCTGAGAATGCCCGACGTGATAAGGAGCATCAAGAATCTTAAATGAAGACCAACAAGCTTCTCATCTATATGAAAGAGAAAGATCCAGGATTTGAGACTTTTATTGCTTCCTTGCGACCAACCGGACCTGAAGACTCCACACCTGAGGACATCATACCACCAGCCACCGGGTCAGGTACTCACCAGCCACCGCCTTAGACACAACACCAGCCACCACATCCCCTTTCTCCATATACTCAAGTTCTAAACATTGTCTTTTCTAAATAAACATAAATTTTAATTTGCTTTAGGATGATCTTTTTGGATAATGAATGCTTATGATACAATGATGCTAGTCTTTTTGTTTGTTGAATGATTATGATATCTTTCTTAATCATTGGTTTTGAATTTTAATTAATTGTGATTCTTTCCAAATTTGAGAGATAAAACAGTTTATTATATGCTAAATGTCACCAAATTGCGACCAAATTTATTTCTGTGAAACTATCAGGTAAGTGGCAAAATGGTTACTAATATACGAGGACTACTTTGCGATGACAGATACAGAGTCTTAAAATGGTCACACAATTTAATCACTAATTTGCGACTGACTTATAACTATGTTTACGACCGAAGGTTCCTAATATAAAGAGTATGTAAAGCGTCGCTTATTGGCGACTATATAACGGTGTCGTAATCCAGTCGTAATTTTGTGACCATTTTGAGATCACAAATTTGCGACCATTTTTTTGCGACCATCTCAAATAGTCGTTTAGTAGTCGCAAAGTAGGTTTTTGCGACTGTTTAGCGACCAATATTGGAGTCGCTAAATGCATGTTTTCTTGTAGTGGAACGTAGTTTAGGTTTCTGGTTCTTTGATTCATGTTGTTTGGGTTATTGGTTATTTGTTATGAATTATTATTGGATATTGGTATTGGATTGCAACTAGAGGGAACTAGAGGGAACTCGTAAATCATGGTGTACTCGTTTATGTTTATGTTGCTTTAAGATCCGTGGATCGAGTCTTGGGACAAATCGAAGACATCGATTTACAACACATTTCAACAAATCAAAAAGACAAACAAAACCTCAAATCGAAGATTGAACCTTGCTAAGGAGAACCTCGTTGGTCTCAGGACCGTAAATGTCAGAGGTGTCAAGGAAAGTGACGCCCGAGTGAATAGCATGGTGGATGAGAGCGATGGCTTCTGTTTCCAGCTTCGGAGCATCGTAGAAAGCAGAGAGGCCCATACAACCAAGGCCATGTGCTGAAACCTCGAGGCCTTGGCTTCCCAGCTTCATCCTCCTCACTCCACAAGTCGCCATGAATCTCTATCACTACTCTGTCTCTCTCTTCGCTTAATTGAATACTATTTGACATTTCTTCACTTACTTTCTCGATCAAATTATTAAATTGTGAGATACTATAAACTTTAAATTTAAAATCAAGCTATAGTTATCATCAAAAGGTTTATTTTATTTTTACTCTTGATGTCATAAATCATAGTATTGAAAACAATTAAAAATGCCCATAAATCAATTAAGGACATCCATAAACAAAACCATGAATTATGTGTATAATACAATAACCATCCAATTCTTGTGTTTTGTTTTACTGAAATCCTAACGTTATCTTTTTTAAAAAATATATATAAACAACCAAAAAAAGTTATAATTTAACTAGAAAATTATTGAATAAATTTTTACTACAGAATGATATATGCTTTTTATGTAAATTAATAGAATTTTTATTATTTTCTTCTTTTCTTTTCTTTGTTAAAACAAATATATATATATAGTTGGCAATGACTTAGATATATTCTAATGACATAATCACATAAATTTTATAATTAAATAAAAAGTTAAATATATATTGATCTTTTAATTTGCAAAAATATATCAACGCCGCTCAATATTGGTCAACCCCAGTTAATACTGGATTCCGACAAACAAAACACTGAAGTTGGATGGTTATCGTGTTGTACATATATTTATCTTATATTTGTTTATGAATGTCCTTATATGATGACAATTATTGTCTGTGTAGTTCAAAAAATATTGATATTTTTTGCATGTGTTACTATATTTGATGTTTACTTAATTAGCTGGCAATTTTTTTTTTTAGTTTATAGTTTAGTTTAAGAAAAATATGTGATAAACTATTAATTATTTCTTTGTCTACAGAACATTAATTAAAATAAAACTTCAATATTGGTAATCCAAACCAGATTAACAGAGTTTACAATTAAAGGTAACTTCAGAGATTAATGTTCTAGACGAGCGAGACAATTCGCCTTCAAAACATTCAAAATAATCAATTTAATTGGTCCTCACAAAGCATTCAAAATTTATATGAAAGCTAAACCACAAGAGAATTGGAAACGTATAACACGTTTTGTAACCAACCTTTTGTCCCTTCCAATGAATAAAGCCAAAGCCAAAATCTTATCCGAGATTCTGGTTCTTACAATGTACGTTTTAAAACCATTCATTTACTCACCTTGATCCTTAGGATGAATTCACACAAAATTCATGTCATCCAACTAAGTACGAAAACGTAACTGGTAAAGAGTATGGTTAAAATTTAACTATTAGATGCAAAAGAAGTAATTCACAATCACTGAGAAAATAGGAAGGATTCACATGATCTTTTGAAATAGTAAATATCTACACAGTAATTCATGTCATTCAAGTAACAACGAAATATTACACAGCTAAATAGTTTGTTCATGGCACAAATTCAAGTGGAGGCAAAGAGTTGCTGCCCGTCTACGACTGCTAGAAATATCTATAACGTTTGCCGTTTGGGGGGAGGCTCCCGACCAATGTGTGCATCTCTCAGTGGATGCAAAATCGTTAACGGCAAATGTCCTAACGGATATACACATGACACTCTCCAAAGCTCAGGTAAATATTTTTGTATCAATTATGTTAATTGTTACCATGTTTCATCAATGTTTAATTTTTTTTTAATATTTTACTCAAGGTGATGCTGTCAATGAATACTGTAAGTTGGGATGTACATCTTCTGTGTGCGCTGCCATAGAGACACTCCAAAGCTCTGGTAAAACGAAACATCCAAGCTCATAAATTATAATATTATTATTTATCTTGGAATGGTAGACAAGAGAATGCTAACCCATTCTATTATTGTTTCGGTGAGTAGATGCGAGTGAAATTGTGAATGGTGCCGTAACACAATGCGCAAATGCATGTTCGACTTTCTGCACCAAGGGCTCTTCAACTGTAGTTGAGTGTTATTTTCCTGTTTTCAATCATTTGTATGTATTTGAATATAAGTTAATTCCAGTTTGTGTATGTGTCATAGAAGTTTGTCAATCCTAGATTGTACATGACTTCTAATAAATAAAAAGTTTGTCACTTTAATATTTATTATTATTCCACCGTTGCTACAAAATTCTTGCCCTGCACGTCACTGTCTTATAAGGAGGTCATATCTATTTTTCTGGCCAAACCAGAATCCAAAAGAATTATTACATTGAAGATTACACATTTTTTTTAAAACAATCAAACTGAATCAAAATATCCACTAGATTAGAACTTAGTGATGTAGGTGTGATGTCATGTAAATATGATTTTTGAAGCATATTTGCTGCTATAATGGGAAACCTAGCTCTTAGAGATAAACGTAGATTAAAACGTAGAGGTTCCCATATTTTATCCTATGAGCCTTATTAATACACTCAGTCCAAGGAGATTATTAATTTGATATTGGCAGATAATAACCACGTCAGATTCGACTGAAACATTAAGATTGTCAATCCTAGATTGTACATGACTTCTACTTACTATCATCTAAATAAAGAATTATGTGTCCTTCTCGATCATTTTAAAAGGAGAAGAAAGATTACATAATATTAAGGGTTTTTGGATAAAGGAAGTTATATGCATAATTGATATATCATGATTTAAGGTGTTTTTAACCATGATATAAGTTTTATTTATAGAGTTTTTTTTATATTTTTAGAGTTTTTTTGAGTTTTTTGCAGGTTTAGGTATGTCTTGAACTTATCTGTAGATTTTAGAGTACTTTGGAGCATCTAGAGAAGTTAAGCCTATTAGGAAGAATGAGATATTGGACTTTCATATTTGATTAAATCTTGGGTATATTGTTTACTCAGGCATTACATATGTTTAAAAAAGTTTTTAAGTGATGGAGTTCACATTATACAATATAAAATTTATAGTAAACTGTTAAAAGAAAAAAATATATATATTCATTCGATTAAATCTATATTGTCGTCAACAGTTTTTTTTTATTGTAGAATTATATAGCCGAGAGACAAAAATTATAGTAGCAACGATCCATGATACGGATCGAAAATTTTATATATAGTCAATACTGATCAAGAGCTTGAGAGAAAAAAAATTAGAGATACTATTCACCGTAAACAAATAAATCTAAATTTGCTAATAATTAAAAATAAAAAAGTGACACTAACCTTTTAGATCTTGATGGTGTCAAGTGGCAACTGTCAAGACTTCTCCTCTCACCGATGTTTAGAAAGAAGTGAGATCCTATGAGTTTTTAACTCTTCAGACCTACAAAAGTAACTAAGTCTCTGCATCAGTGTTTTGGAGTCATCGTAATTATCTTATTAAATAAAATTATGTTACAAGACCTACTCGGAAGGCTCGTAAAACAAATAAATACTTTGGTACTTTTGGAGTCATCGTGATCCAACTAATCCGAACCAAATTATAACATTTATGCTGTAGTTGGGAATATTTCATATAGTCAAATTGTGTTGGATTTTCTGAAAACGACAACTATTTTCAATCTACCAAAAATTTAAGTTTCTCTTGATAGAAAACCTTAATTTCACGGATATTGTCTAATGGCAAGCTTTACAAAAGCAATTTTAAAATGATAAAACCAAAAGCCAGTCATAAAAAAAAGACTCCTTAAAGGAGTCGTCCGCTACGTTTGTTGGAACATGGTTTTGTTTTTATCTTTTTCTTATATTATTTTCTGTTTTTATATTAAACACAAATTATTTATCATCAGTTTCTTCGAAATTTGTCATTCTCTTTATTTTTAATTTTATTCCTCTTCTTCTTTGACACAGATAACTTATAAACTTGTACTTCATTAATTTCATAATTTTATTTATATTTTTTTGTCAACAAGCTAATATTTTTTTAACAATAGTACTATAAGTAAACGGAAGCCCATTAAAGCTTAGTCAACACTCTCAAGTAAAGACTAGGTTGATTATACGTGCAACACCTCCTTTGCTCCATAACAAATTTGGTGTCTTATAAGATACTTTGAGAAACTTTGAGAAAACTTGATTCTTTATTATAAACACAGATACACCAAATTTGTCTTATAAGATAAGGATGATGACTATTCTGCATAACTATCAGCAATGACTCATCCTATTCTAGATTGTTCCTTTTGCTTATATATAAGACATTGTATTGCCAATGTATAAGATAACCTAAGTTTATAATAAAGAATCAAGTTTTCTCAAAGTTTCTCAATTTATCTTCATGGTATCAGAGCCATTCTAACCTTAACAGGTGTTTCAATGGCCGATTCCTATCCTTTCCCAAACAATATCCATGTCTCAAGCACTGTCACAATCAAGCTTCTTTGGAAGACACAGTTTGAATCTCTGTTATCTTGCTAGAAACTCATCGGCTTTCGGCGCCGTAACAGGACCACCACGATTCATTTCCACTCGCACCGGTGGCACAACCACGTAAGCTCCCAACCCTTGCTTTGAAGCTTAGTTCTGCACAGACCAACTTGTCCGTTCTTGGCTATTTGGCACTCTGTCCGAAGAAGTCCTCGGGTATGTTCACAATCTCTCAACCTCTAGAGATTTATGGATGTCTTTAGCAGAAAACTTCAATAAGAGTAGCATAGCTAGAGAGTTTACTCTTCGCCGTAGCTTGTGGGTTCTAAAGAAAAAAGACATGATTTTTGCGGCTTACTGTAGAGAGTTTATTGTCATTTGTGATGCTTTAAGTTCCATTGGGAATCCTATTGATGAGTCCTTAAAGATCTTTGGCTTTTTGAATGGCTTGGGTCGTGACTATGATCCCATCACGACTGTTGTTCAAAGTTCTCTAAGCAAGGCCTCACCTCCGAGCTTTGGTGATGTTGTGTCTGAAGTTGAAAACTTTGACACCAAGCTTCGGTCCTATGATGTTCCTGAGTCTGTTACGCCTAATCTCGCCTTTCAAGCTCAACAAACTGGTCATGGAAATCAATCTCGTGGCGGATATCGTGGTAGAAGACGGTTTTCACGGCAGAACAGGGGACGTGGAGGTTACTCTTCAAGGGGTAGAGGTTTCTCTCAACACCAATTCAATCCTCGAGCTTCTGGAGAGCGCCCTATCTGTCAAATTTGTGGACGTACTGGCCATATTACGTCTGATTGTTGGAACAGATTTGATGAAAAATATCAACGTCATGATGTTGCTCAAGTGTTCTCCTCTCTCCAAGTCTCCGATGGGAATGACTGGGGTGCGATGGCTCATGTCACTTCCTCTGCTACAAACCTGCAGTCAGCAACGAAATACCATGGGAATGACACAGTTCAAGTTCGAGATGGGACATTTCTGCCTATAACTCATGTTGGCTCTACTACCATTGCTTCTACTGCAGGTAAACTCTCGTTAAATGAAGTACTTGTGATATGATCCTCCCAAGGATTCGGCACCTTCGAGTTGGTTGATAGAGACACCTTGATTCTAAAGACGACGAAGCCTCAAGAATAAGGATGGTGGAATGAATGGTCGCACAAGAGTTGCGGAAAGACTCTTGATATACCGGTTTGATCTTTCAGCCTC
>NC_025700.1:8520371-8561926 GCF_000633955.1 Camelina sativa
TGATTATTTTGGGCTTTCTTGGACTTGAATTAGGCTCAAACTGGGCTGGACTTGATAGGTATCATCCCCAAAATAATTTCTCATGCTCTCTTTTGCCATAAGTTCTTGTATTAGCCCATTAAGTACCTCCTTGATCTTTTTATCTCTCTTTGACTCCTTGGTCCAATTTGCTGATGAGAAACAGCATGGGCTGTATCATTTCTTCATCTTGGGCTTAGTAGAAAACAACTCCTGGTTGCCAAACATAATTCTGGAAGCTCTTAAACCAACTGGACCTGAAACTCATCAAGTTAAGAAATAGATCCACCTCCTTTGGCAAATGGGACGTAACTCTGTGGTTTGTTGGCCAAATCTTGTGTTCTTGAGCTTGTTGGAAACATAAGAGATCCATTGAGATCCTCCAGTTGATTTCGTGTCCAAATTGATTCTGAGTTGGTCTGTGTAACACGATCTTTGGCTCAGACGCGAAAATGGAACTAGGACAGATCCACTGACTTGAAATATCCATATCTTTCAAGTATGAACTGATTTTAACGTGCTTCCAATTCTCAGTGGTTCTAGGATGGATCAAGATTTCAGAACAGTTTTGTTCATAGCTTGAGTACTTCTGGCTTGGTCGGAATCCTCCTTTGATAGCTCGTAGGTCTAAGTCGCGTAGCCATGAGTTCGCCTGATTTGTAAAATGAACAACTCCTTCACCTAAACTCTGATTGGACTGATTCAACTTCGAGATATGCTCTAGATGAGGTAAAAATGCATCCCAAATAGCAGTTTGGTAGGAAGAGTTGATCTTTGACTTCGTTCGTGTTGAGCAAGACTCAAGGGTCGTCTTGGATGGTCTCATGATCATATCAACTTGTCTGTCCAAATATGCAAAAGTCTCTTATATATGTGTCTAAATTGTGATGATCTACCATGTGGAGTTTGGTTTGATTCTAACAAGGTGTCTGTTGTTGATATAACCACTTAGAAGGTGGTAGCAAAGGGTCCTCGAAGTAGTGGGTTATATGTGTTGGGGAATCAAGAATTTGTAGCTCTGTTTTCTAACCGTCAGTGCACAGCCTCTGAAAATATATGGCATCATAGACTTGGGCATTCAAATTCTCAAGTTCTCCAACAACTAAAGAACAGCAAGGAGATCATTTTAAATAAGTGCAGCAACACCTCCATTTGTGAGCCTTGCCAGATGGGGAAGAACAGTAGGCTTCAGTTTTTTTCTTCGGATTCTAGAGTTTTATGCCCCCTTGATCGAGTACATTGTGATCTTCGGGGACCATCACAATGTAATGACCCTCGTCAAGAGGTAAAATTTCAGAACAAAATCCCAGGGGCCAAGGACGTGCGAAGGGCACGAATGGGAAGTAAAGGAGGAGGACAATGGAATTACAGAAGGAATGTCCGAGAAATTCTGGACGGACCAAGAAATGGCCGATGGTACCATATACCATGTACCATGTACCGTGTACCGTACCGGACGTACGTGTACCGACGGACGCAGCGGACGACCAACGAACGATCTAGCCATCAGACATGGTTTAAGAAGTGGAGGAAAAATTCTCTAAGTGTTGGAGAATTTTCTAAGTGGAGTGATTAAAATAATCAAAGTGGAATCTCCACTAAGAATATTTTAATCAAAAGGAGATAATGGAGCTTAAGTGGAGAATTATTTTAATTCAATAGAGCTTAAGTGGAGAATTATTTTAATCTTGGAGGAGTTAGTGGGAAGATTAAATAATTCAATGGAGTTAGTGGAGCTTAGTGGGAGAATAAAGAATTCAAGAGAAGTTAGTGGAATTCAAGGTGTTGCTCGAAATTCTCCAAGTGTCTAAGCATGCACTAATAGCCACTAATGAAGAGAGAGCATGCGACATGCATTGGCTATCTCCACCGCCCACACTCTCTATAAATAAGCTCCCATCTCTCTCATTTTCGCAAAAGAAACAAAGGGGTAAGGTGAAAAATTGAGAGAGAATTTTCTTGAGAGAAAGAAGAAGAAGTGGCGAGTCGTTGGATAGAGGAGAAGTGAGTGCAAGACAAGACTATCGACCAAGTGTTGAAACGATAAGGACAATCGTTTTCATTCAAGTGTAAGTTCCGAGTGTGCCGCGGGAGGAGCTCATCAACCAAAGCCGATCATCGCCGGTTTTACAGTGAGTTCAGGCATATGCATTAACCGGTTTAGATGAGGGATGAAAACCTCCATCTAGTACGCGGATTGCTTGGTTATTTTTAGTGCATTATTACTTGAAATTTCTTTGTGATTTTCTTGTTTTAATTGCATGCGTGTGAGGTTACACCCGTTACTAGTCCGAAATGTTCTAGTAACAAGGGGTGGTAACATGTGGTGATACTTGTGAAGTCATGAGTTTAAGACTCATGCCTGTGATTTTTCAAGTATCAAGAATTGGTGAAATCTTAATGCATGTTCGCGTGAAATACCGGCTAAGAATGTAAGATTGGGTATGGCTGTCCTTCCTACCCTATCACATGCAACAGCGACATGTAACTCATGTTCGTGTGTTGTAGGGTTGAGTACGAAGAGCTCGGAGGTTACTGGGTTCGCTACCCTGGCCGAAGCTATTACACGACGGTGTAATTTGAAAGGAAATCTGGTTGCATGCCTTTGTGGCTGTAACGCGGTTGTTCCGAGAGGAATGGAGGAGAAGAAGCATACCGGGCCCTAAAAATTAAACTTGTTTAAAGCTTGCATGTTTTAATTCAAGTTTTGTGTGGTTGTGGTTGTATTGCATGTCGTTGCATATTATTAAATATTGCACGTCTATGCATGTTAGTGAGACTCGCATGGTAGCTATTTTGTTTAGCTCATTATCTTCTGCATGTTATCTCTGATTGTTGTGGTTGTTGTGAATGTTGAATGCTTGTGTGCATGTTGTTGTTTTGGGGTTTAGAGTTGGGGACTAACTCTCTGCAGGCACCCTGAGCTCACTAAGTAATCTAAGATTACTTACAATAAATATTTGTGCTGCAGGTAACCCTAGAGGGAACTAGAGGGCGTGGTGAACGATAGGAAGGCCAAAGTATATTTGTATTTGTGTCTATTGTAAAATACAAGTATGTTTTCCTTTTGTAACAAACTTCGGCTATGGGCCGCGTTTTAAAACTTTATGACCTTTTTGTTTAAATCGGTTATAAAGAACTCCTTCATGAAATCAAAGTATTCGGTTTTATGTTAAACGGGCGAGCGTGCTGATATAGACTTTGTCCGAGTCGGCTCAACACACGGCATGTTTGTAAGGTTGCAAAGCCGTAAGGATAGGCCGCGTGGTCGGGAACCTCACTGATGGACTGGCCAAAGGGTCTTGATGTGTTCTTGTACTCGGCCGGACCGTTGGTGGATGTTCCCATAGTAGCGTCCCGGTGCTGTCTGTGGTCCGCCCGGCCATACGGCGGTTCGGGGGCGTTACAACGGTGGTATCAGAGCATGGTTATGATGCTGTACACTACTCGCGTTTTCCAATTTATCGAGTCAAAATGGTCGCAATAGACACTTAGGTTAATCCGGGTCGTTCATCACTAGGGGGATTAGAGGGATTAAGTAAACCCTTTGTTGATCGTGGTTGCAGATGTCTCGTCAAGGATCTGAGAGGACTAGATCAACGCACTTTTCGCCGGACACAGTGAGGGGTTCGAGTCAGCCGTTTGGTCCGGAGGAATGGGGTCCGTTGTTTGAGGATGCCCAAGGGGAGGAATCGTTTCCAGGCATGTTTGAGCCAAACATGTATATGCCTGAATGGGAGATACCTGTCGAGGTGCCAGGGTATACGCCATCAAGTTCGACTTGGCACAATATACCGGAGGATGGGTACCCGCCTGGTTTTTCGCCGGTTGGTCAGCACGCTACCAATCCAAACCAGAATGTCTCGGGAGAAGATCAAGTGCGTGAGGGAGTCCAAAGTACAGCGAATGTATCGGAGACCTAACAGACGCTAAAAATGGTTCAGGAACTTTTGAGCCATATGATTCAGCAGCAGCAGCAGAGTCAAACCAATCATCCAGTAGAAGATCCATCAGATCATTTCTTGTGGTTGGTGATGATGATGAGAAACTTAGGTTTCCGAAAATTTAAAGGAGATCCAAACACGGTGTTAGCAGACGCATGGTTGAAGGAGTTAGAAACAAACTTCGAACTATCAAGGTGTCCAGAGGAGTTTAGGAGGCCTATTGCAGTTAATTTCTTGGAGGAAGATGCTCGTGCATGGTGGGATAGTGTAGTTCCACGTTATCGGTACCAGTCTATCTCATGGGAGACATTTAAAAGGGAGTTTGGACAAAAGTATTTTCCACCGGAGTCGCGTGACAGATTGGAGAATCAGTTCCTACGATTGGAGCAAGGTCCTAAGAGTGTTCGAGCCTATGGAAGAATTTTCACAAGGCTTCGAAGGTACTTGTACCAAGGAAATGATGATGAATTAGCCATGGCCCGGAGATTCTTTAATGGACTCAGGCCGAACATAAAGGCAAGACTGCACGGAGTGACGTACAAAAGCATTGCAGAAGTAGAGGAGAGGGCCGTCAGTGTTGAGGAGGCCATTGAGATGGAGAAAGGGGTAGTAACCCAAGAGAAAAAGGAGGAGCCAGTATAGCAGAACAAAACTGTGTTTCCGCAGAAAGCAAAACTTGGTTCAGGACAGAATTGGGCTGCAGGCCGTGGTAAGGGCAAGATGAGTGCCAACCAGGGAGGTCGTGTAGCAAGCAACATGGATCCTAGGGGATGCTATGTGTGCGGACAGCTTGGACATTTTGCTCGAGCTTGTCCAACTGTGGAGGAAACGAAGGGTGTCGAATTGTCCACTGTCACATGTTTCTACTGTGGCGAGTTGGGACACTATGCGAATGCATGTCCATCGAAGCCGGCCAAACCGAACGCCCAAACTGTGAACCGTGCCCGGCAAGTGCAGCAAGTGAAGGAACCCCCAGCGAAGAAGCAAGCAACCCAGGCGAATGTTTTTGCCTTAGGATTAGAGCCACCCAAACCTCTGCAGGCCGCGAAGGGCCCTATAACAGGTTTGACTGGGTTCTAACTCCTTGTGATTGATTGGTTGATTGCATGTTTGTTTGGTTAGTTATTGCATTAAATTGTGTTATTTTTGCTTTGCATTTAGGAACATTACTAGTTGGTGGTAACCCAACACATGTACTATTCGATTCGGGAGCGTCCCATAGTTTTGTGACTCCTGAAGTAGCTGACAAGTTTGGAGACTTGTGTGAGGAGGAGGAAGTGAACATCAATGTCTACACGGCTGGTAATCAACCACCGCTGAAGGCAAGAAGATGGTTCAGAGAAGTGTCGATAGTCTTGCAAGAGATCAACCTACCAGTAAATCCGTTAGTGATGCCATTGGAGAGGTTTGATGTTATTTTGGGAATGGATTGGTTATCGGAACACCAAGCCCATATAGACTGCAGTAAGAGCAGAGTTTTGTTTGAAAACGGAGGGAGGGCACCTCTAGTTTTCAATGGGATTAGTCCGAGTAAAGCGGCATTTTTTGCGTCAGCTTTGCGAGTTGGAAGATCGTTCGAAGAGGAGAATGTGTACTTAGTCACTCTAACCGCAATGGGAGGAGATGACAAGGAAGGTGTGGAGGTTAAGGACATTGCCGTAGTTAGGAACTACGAGGACGTGTTCAGCCCGTTGGAAGGATTGCCACCGCCAAGGGACCATCCTTTCACCATAAATTTGGAGCCGGGAGCAACCCCAATTGCTAAGGCACCTTACCGCATGGCACCAGCAGAGTTAGCTGAACTCAAAACTCAGTTAGAGGACTTGTTAGAGAAAGTTTTTATCCGACCAAGTTCGTCGCCATGGGGAGCCCCAGTACTGTTTGTCAAGAAGAAAGATGGAAGCATGCGCTTGTGTATTGATTACCGAGGAATCAATAACATTACCATCAAGGATAAGTATCCGTTGCCACGGATTGATAAGCTGTTAGATCAACTTAGAGGAGCAAGTTGGTTTTCGAAGATTGATTTAGCCTCTGGCTATCATAAAATCTCGATTGCGGATCAGGATGTGAAGAAGACCACTTTTCAAACAAGATACGGCCAGTACGAGTTTGTTGTAATGCCGTTTGGGCTTACCAATGCACCAGCAGCATTTATGCGGTTGATGAATGAAGTCTTTCATGACTATCTGGATCAATTCGTGATAATATTCATCGATGACATCCTGATATACTCCCGAAGTGCAGAGGAGCACGCAGAGCATTTGAGAAAGGTGTTGGAAAGATTAAGAGAGGTGAAACTGTTCGCCAAGTTTAGCAAGTGTAAGTTCTGGCAAAGAGAAATCGGTTTCTTAGGACACCGAGTTTCGGAGAAAGGAGTGTCCGCTGATCCAGAAAAGATAGCCGCCATTCAAGATTGGCCAAGGCCAACTTCTGTGTTAGAAGTTAGGAGTTTCTTAGGCCTTGCTGGCTACTATCGGAAGTTCGTGAAGGGATTTTCATCGATTGCAAAACCCTTGACACGACTCACGGGTAAGGGAGTACCCTTTATATGGAGTGAAGAAGTGGACGAGGCTTTTAGGAAGCTGAAGGGAGCATTGACAACAGCGCCAGTGTTAGCCCTACCAGAGCCAAACCAACCATATTCTGTGTTCACAGACGCATCAAGAGTAGGTGTTGGATGTGTTTTGATGCAAGGAGATAGGGTCATTGCCTATGCATCACGACAGTTAAGGAAACACGAAGAGAATTACCCCACACATGACCTAGAAATGGCAGTCGTGGTGTTTGCATTGAGGATATGGAGATCTTACTTGTATGGAGAGGCTGTTCAGGTATTTACAGACCATCAAAGTCTTAAATATTTGTTCACGCAGCCAGACCTCAATTTGCGCCAGAGGAGGTGGATGGAATTCATCGCCGACTACGATTTGAAGATCCAGTACCACCCGGGCAAAGCTAATGTGGTAGCAGATGCATTAAGCCGAAGGAAAGCACAAGTTGGTGCTGAAAAAGAGGTGGAGTTGCTAGCCGATGAACTGAAAAAGGTAAGGCTGTTAGCCTTGGAAGGAGAGTCTAGTGAGCCGTTGGGTTTACAAGCCGTAACTCAAGCGAGCCTACTATATCGAATTCGGGAAGAGCAACCCAAAGACGAAAATTTGAATAAGATCATTGAGGAGTTAAGGAGTTCAGAAGGACCAAAAGCTAGTGGGTATCACCTAGCAGATGATGGTACGTTACTCCTTAACGGGAGAATAACGGTACCTGATCGAAGTGGTTTGCGAGAAGAGATATTGAGGGCAGCTCATAGTTCAGCTTTTAGTATCCATCTAGGGAGCACCAAGATGTACAAGGATGTTTGAAGATACTATCATTGGTCTGGACTGAAGAGAGCAGTAGCAAAGTGGGTGAGCCAATGTGACTCATGCCAGAGAATTAAGGTGGAGCATCAAGTGCCGGGAGGTTTGCTTCGCAACTTGCCCATACCGACGTGGAAGTGGGATTCCATTTCAATGGATTTCATTACTGGTTTACCAACCAGGAAGGGAAGTTAATGATGCAGTTTGGGTAGTGGTTGATCGTTTAACCAAAGTCGCCCATTTGGTTTCTGTGAAGAGTACAGACCAAGCACCAATTTTGTCAGAGAAGTATATCGATGAGATTTTGAGGTTACACGGAGATTATGGAGAGGCAGAGGTGGAGATTGCCAATAAATTACAAAGCTTGTTGTTGGATCTGGTGGAGGATCGAGATGACAACGCGAACCCGGAGGATCACATGAGGGAGTACCCGGATACAGTCGGGAGGATCCTAGATTTCTTGACGGACGTGTATACGCCCGAAGATGGAGATGCTGCCAGAAGGAGTGGGGTAACACCCGAGATGGGGAATACCAGTACTGAGCGACCGGTGGAGGAGAGACCGGAGACCATTGCCAGGATTCTACTGATGTTGGACGAGTTGCACTCGCCGGAGAAAGTAGACGAGGGAGATGATGAACTAATCGTACCAGAGGTTAAGGAAGAGGAGAGACCAGACCAAGGTGATCATAGGCCCGAGGAACCAAGGGCAAGACAAGAAAGAGTTGTGGAGGTGATCGATATCTTATCAAGTGATGATGAGGGGATTCCGACTTTTGTAGTGGAATCAAGGAGTGACCAAGACCTGATACCGAGAGGTCAAGATCGAGGAGTCGATGTAGACGCGGAGTCTAGAGAGGACGTGAGGCCGAGAGCCAGTTCAAGTCATGTTATACAAGACCAAGTTGTACCAGACATGGCGGAGCCGAATCAGATTGTGTCGAGGCGCAACAGTCCCATTCGTGCCATACCTTTGAGGATGGTGTTGCCGGAACCAGAGGAGGAACCTATAGACTCAGATTTGAGAAGGATCGCCAGGACGGCGGAGTTAAGGAGGTTGAACTGGGAACAAAACGGATTTGAAACGGGAGAGAGTAGCTCAAGTGCAAAGAGGCAAAGGATGTCTTATCGAGACTTTCATTTGAGGGAGCAGCTAGACGCACGGCCAGTGACCTTTCAATCGAGAGGCCGGCTGAGAGTAAGAGCCACTGCCCGGAAGAGAGTGACGTACCCAAACCAAGTTCATATGCAGAACCAACTGTACTGTGAGCTGCGCGAAGGAGTTGGGCATTGGACCCGTAATTGTTGGAGGACGGAGTTGAGGCGTATGACAGCACCGGAGAATGCTGAGTGTGATTGGTGCGGTATGCGAGGGCACTTTTCCTATCGTTGTCCGAACCCTGACCGCATGAGATATTGGAGGAGGTGTGAGGCTTGTGGAGAGCCGGGACACTTGAACAATCATTGCTGGAGGACTGGACCAGACCGTTCGATGTTCTCAGAGCCAAGTAGATGTACCGTGTGTGGAGAAAGTGGACATTTGCCAGATAGCTGTCCATATCAGGTTGTGCAAGAAAATTTGTACCCATCCAGTCAAGATGTGGGAACGGGGGAGAACCCGTTGGAGCAAGTTGACCGTGTCGAAGGGAGTTCGACCAACCCAGCTAGAACCTCATCGTCTGCCGCCTCTACCGCAACCGAGTCTCCTGCTGAACCGTTGCCTGATGAACCGCCTAGGTTGTGTGTGTGCACCTGTGAAGTGTGTACCAGGCTTAGGAACCAGTGAAGTGTGGGATTAAGAAAAGGGAAGCTTTCTTTTGGGTGTTGTGTAAGTGTCAGATAGTTTATCTTTTTGTAGTCCTTTAGGGCTAACCTTTGTTGTGTTGCCTAGGATTCGAACCCTTTCAAGTTAGCGGCTATGTGTGGTGTAGAACTCGTATCTTTTCCTTGTTTGTGAAAGTACCTTTGGAGTTCTTTAGCCGTTTTGTTGTTTTGTTGTTTGTTGTGTGCTTGTTTATGCTAATCGTTGCTTGTTTAATTACTTGCTTGATTTGCTTGAAGCTTTATAGGTGGCATTGTTGATTATTTTCATATAATTAACCTGCATCATTAATGCCCGATCGATGCGGATTCACGTAAGACACCACGAAGCTTGATCAGATAAAGAGAAGAAGATCAAGGAAATCTGAGGGGTTTTGATCGAAGAAGAGTCAGTTGAGAACCTGGAAGAGTTAAAGCAAATCCTAAGAAATGGGAGGAGCAAAAGAGATTTACAAACCAATAGAAATTGGCAAAGTAAATCAAGAAGAGTTAAGAGCTGGCGTGGAAGTTCAGAAGTAATGCATGTTCCAAGAGCTAAATGCATAAGAGGGTGCAAGGAGATAATAAGAGAAAAAGGCGAAGTTGTCTATGATTAGACAAAGAGAACGCAAGAAGATAATGGATGGCGAAGAAAGCATTTCTATGCTAAACCAAGGCAGAGAAAAGTAATATTTCTCTAAGCTAAGCAAGGGCAAAGGAGAGAGCATCGTATCCTAAATGGCGATTAAAGAGTGCAAGGTGTAACCCAAGCCTTGAGAGGAAAAGAATTAAAAAGGAGTTGATTTGCGAAGTCAACCAAGGGAGGATCAGATGTGAGTAGCATTTGAGACTAGTAAAGTTTCTATTGATCCAAGTATGGCGGAAGGATGATGAAATCATCAAGAGGAAAGCTAAGTGGAGCTAAAGAAATTGAAAAAGGAGTTGTTGTTTAAATACTATGTTGTTTTTGTGGATGATTTCTCAAGATTCACTTGGTTCTATCCTATGAGAACAAAATCTGAGTTTATTCCTATCTTCAAAGTGTTTCAAACAATGGTTGAGAATCAATTCAAGACTAAGATCAAGGTGTTTTATAGTGATGGAGGTGGAGAATTTACAAGCAATCTCTTTAAACAACATCTGTCTGCTCATGGAATTATTCATAGAATTTCATGTTCTTACACTCCTCAACAAAATGGGATTGCTGAGAGAAAACACAGACATATAGTAGAGCTTTGTCTATCTATGATGTTTCATAGTAATACTCCTCTTCATCACTGGGTAGAAGCCTTCTTCACAGCAAGCTTCATCTCTAATCTTCTTCTATCTTCAAATTTAAAAAATTGCAGTTCCTTGAAGCCTAGTCAACACTCTCAAGTGAAGACTAGGTTGACTATACCTGCAACACCTCCTCTGCTCCCTAACAAATTTAGTGTCTTACGAGATAAGGATGATGACTAGTCTCCATAGCTGTCAGCACATTGTATTGCCAATGTATAAGATAACCTAAGTTTATAATAAAGAATCAAGTTTTCTCAAAGTTTCTCACTTTATATTCAAGTACAACACTATCACTTTTTTGTTCTTATTTTTATTACGTGTTTTAAAACATGATTTTTGGTTTTATTGTTGTTAGGATAAAATTATTTCTCTATCCACCACTGACATGATCACTAAGAGTCAATTTCTTTGATCACATTCTCACTCTATCTCAAATTCAGGTGGTTGCTTCACATACATTTCTTATGTGATTTCGCCATTTTAAAATGCTGACTTAACATCTATTAAGTTCCAATTGTTGTTTTGTGCAGCAAGTGTTATAACCAAAGGTTTCTACATAATCTTTTCCATAGGTTTGAACTTTGAATAATTCCTCTAACCTTTACTCTTACCTTTAGATTGTATCATCAAAATAAGCATATTGTATTTCCTTATCTATCAGCATGCTCTTTGCCATATTCAGCAGAGTGATACAACTCCGTTTTGTTATCGACTTATCGTGGGTATACCACAGTAAATTGCTTTTCAATTCTATTAATATTATCTTCAAGAAACTTAATGAATGAATTGCTCTATACATTAGGTCTAGAGCTCCCTCACTCCTTCGTTATGATATTTTATTGTTTACCTTTGACACATGCCTGACCTTATGAATGATTTTTAATTTGGGTATGTTATGTATTAAATTACATTACTACAATATCTCTCGTGCCTTTCATGGCTCTAGATACGCCATGGTTCTTTAAGATAAAAAACACATTTAACTAATGCAAAGCAACCTTACACAGATTGATGAAACCAACTGAATCCTGGTGAAGTATGAGTCTTTTTGAGGCAAGTATGAGACTTTTTGAGCAAGTATGAGATTTTTTGCAACCATAGATCAAGTAAAGAGAGTCTTATGAATTGATACAAGTGAAAAAAGTAGGAAATTAAACTGTTACTTTAAGTGAAACATAAAATACTTATTTGGAAGCATCCTCTATACGATATGAAATTTGCTTCTCAGCTTGTAATTCTAGAAGCCTCGAGGTTGATCTCCTTTTGTCTTCAGCATCTCCAGGTATGATTTCATAATCTTCTTGTCCGATTCATAATAGGATTCCATCCTATTCAAAGGTCTCATGTCAAGATCAATGAAGTGTACCTGCCCACGACGTAGACCGTCCTCAGTTGCATTGTGAGAGAAACAATTCAACAAAAGAGAAGATTTAGTTTCGGGAAAGTAATTTAAAAATAAAACATGTACCTTGTACTCAAAATCTTGCTTTGTTGATTCAAGATGAACATTACCGTGGGAAGAGGAACTTGAAAGACCAGTCTCTGTTGATCTAATACTTACCAATTACACTACAATCCGTTGCAGTAGAAGATATTAGATAATTCTTCAAAATATTTAGTTTTTCATCTTGTGGCATTGCATGCATGGCACCAAATTGATTTGACAATTTACTCTTTTCCAACTCTTGGCATGCTTTTCATGGCTGGTCAATTAAGTCATAGTACGCGTGAATCACTGCCTCGATGTTATATTTGTCAAGCTTTTGAACGTCTAGAAGCTGATCTAGAGCTCTAGATGCGTAAATAGTTTCAGCAACAAGCTCTATGAAACTATTTGCACGTACGCTGTCATCTTTGGTTTTGATGATACCTTTGAGTATATGCTCGAAAGCTAATTCATCCTTCGAGGTTGTTATGCATTTGCTACCACGGAAGCCTCCAAAAACCAGAGAACCGTTCAAGAACACACGGAAATTGGTCTGAGGAGTCGCGTAGAGTGCTTTTACTGCCTTGTGTATTCTATCTTTGGATCCAGAGAAAAGATCTAAGGTATCATATTCACTGATTTCTAATATCTGTGACATGGCTCTAATGTGTTAGCTTCAGATTTGGAGTGTGGATTTAATATGGGATGTAGAAGAAAGAGTACCTCGTTTTCCTTAAGCTTCCGAACTTGGTACATTTCGAAAAGAGGTATACTCTTCTTAATAAGATTTTCTTCCGATATGAAACTTGAAGATGGAAGAAATCCACATTTGGGCTATTTCATCAGAGTGAATACATATCAGTCAAAAAAAAAGCAATAAAGTATATAGCTAGCCAAAATGTAAGAAATTAAAGACAGGATAATTAATGATAATGAACACCTTTATTTCAACAGTTAAACACGGTACATGATCCTCAACATGACCTGAAAGCATAGGAGATCATTAACTCGGGCGACATGTATCTTATAAACCAAAAAAACAACATACAAGCTCACATCAACTTATATTTGCATTCAAGTAAAACAATGAAAAGAAACAGCATCATTAATAGTTGATTACACAAAATTGATTTACCGTGGGAGAAATGTGTCAAATCATCCAAGATAAGCACGGAAGTGCGGTTAGTATCCACACTAGATGCATTATCTCGCCGAGAAATATGCTGAGATCTCACCATTTTCTCAATAGACTCAAGAAACTCCGTTGCTACAAGACGACGAATCTGCAACATTCCCAAATCATCAAAACTCAAAACCCTTTAAAACATCCCAAATTCAACTTCCAGATTCTTGTAACTGTTAGAATGATTATGAAAAGGGAAACAACATACTCCAGCATTAACATGTTTGTGACCCAATAAAGGTCTCATGACATGTTTGACAAACAAATAGTCCACCATATCCTTGTTTTTGGCAAGATACAAGATCCTTTATCCCTCCCCAAATAATATTTTCGAGACTAGTAAGACCATTTCCACTTGTGTCTCCTCCATTTTCATTCCCATTCTTTAGTGTTTTCTTTATCCTCATCACCTTTCCCAACTTCACATATATACCATAAGAGAGAAAAAAACAAAACAAGATTGCAATCAATGTTATATATTTCGTCTTAATTCCAAAAACGATAACATTAAGGCAACATATAATAATCTTTGGGATTAACTAGAAACATATTCAAAGAGAAGACTAACGAAAGTGGGAGAGGATCCAGTGTAGGAGAGAACCAAATTAATAGCTCCTTCGCCTCTATATGACCAGTTAACTGCATCTTTTGGTTCCAAAACAATTTCCTCCATCTGAATACAAACACCACAACACAGGTTAACAAAAAACATATTTTACATAACATTCACTACGTATCTTTTGAGCAATGATCAAATGGTAAACAAGCTGGGTAGCTCACTTATAAGAACGATTAAGAAATTATCGCGAATGTAACTCGATGAGTATATAAAAAATAAAACTTGATTAGGAGACTCCCCTAATAGTTTCTAAGTAGTATGAAAGAATAAGGCTATACGTACTCGTGACAAACAATTGAACATGGACAATCGCCAAAAACTTCGAAACAATGCAATATTGGGACGTGTATTTTTCAGGTGGGAGACCAGGACATTTTGTATGGTCCCCTTCCAAATGTCACTCGAACCAACGAACTTTAATATATATTAGACTTTCATATTTGATTAAATCTTAAAATTGGCGATGACGAGTTTTATATATGTGACATACATTGATCTTGTGTATATTGTTACTCACACTTTTTTTTTTAGCTCACACATTACATAGGTATAAAATATGTTTTCAGTGATAGGAATTCACATTGAACAATATTAAATTTTGATGTGTGTTGTTAGATGAAAAAAGATTCATTTAAAAATCTATGTTAACAGTTTCATTATTGTAGATTTATATAGTTCGCCTCCTATCTACACTCATGTCTTCCGGAACAGACTTTCAAGTCTCAAGGAAATCACAACCAATTTTTTTTTCTACTCTTTAAACATTCTGAACTTTTAGCTAAGGTTATAGTCATTGTACAAAGGATTTTTTTTGGGTTGAATAAATTAAAAAAAGTTTTATATAGCAGAGAGTCAAAAAGTAGCAATGGTCCATATCATGGATCGAAACATTTTATATGACTGAAAAGCTTGAGAGAAAAAATAGAGATGTAGTTCACCTAAACAAAGAAATTTGTTAAGAATTAAAAGAAAAGAAAACAAATAAACAAAAAAAAATGGCACTAACCTTTTGGATCTTGATGGTGCCAAAAACTCTTCTCTAGCCGATGTTTAGGAAGAAGAGAGATGCTATGAGTTTTGAGGACTGCTCTTGGGGGAAGTTCACACCTAAATAACTAAGTCTCTGCTTCAGACTTTTGGAGTCATCGTAATTTTTTAATTAAATCCTAAGTAATCGGAATTATAATAAAATTATGTTACAACAACTACTCAGAAGGCTCCTAGAGCAACAACTACGGTTTCTATATTATCTTCAATAGCAGCCTTAATTTCACGGAACTTGTCTATGATACATTTCGGGAAAATAATGACTAGCTTTACAAAATCATATTCCTATTTTAAAATGATGAAACCAAAGGCCAGTAGTCCTCAACGAGACGACGACTATCATAAAATAGTCAATACCACACTTCCTTTATAAATAAATATTAATTGCAAGATGAAAAAAATATTGATTGCATTACATGTATCACTAAATTCAAAATTTGTCATGCGCTGTAACACAGTTTCTTTCTTAATATACATTTGATACTAACTAACTTCATATATTTTTAATATCAGTTTGTGTTTCTAAGTGTGATGTGGGACTAGACATCCATAGGTGAACCCACAATCCTGAGAATTTTACCATGGGTTCTCATACTATATTAGTAAACATAAATTCTAATTTAAAACTAATTAGCAATGAATAGAAAGACTCATGTACTATATTGCCTTACAATTCTCTATTCTCTCGATGTGGGATACTTGAATTTGGATTTTGTTATATATTGCCCTATAAGATCATCTATAGCAACAATAAAATAAAACGACTAACCTCTTTTGACTCTTAAATGGCGCCGAGAAACTTTCCTACTCCTGGACCTTTAGGAAGAAGAGATACATATGTATATGCTTTTGAGTTTTGAGGACTTATATAGTGGAAGAATGAGAATCACACCTTACTAGACGTTTTACTTCAGGGTTCAAGTCTCCATGTTATTGATCTTCTAAAAACGACAAATTACTTTTTAACGTAACTCCAAGCAGTGCCGGCTCTGAGGGTTCAATGTTCAACAAATATCCAAAGACCGATTGAGAAAGTGTACATAAAAGAAGTTTAGACATCTATATTAATCGGTGACAAAAAAAAGACACCTATATTAATATTTTAAAAAATAATTTGAAAAAAAATCTTCAATTATAAGAATGTCATTATTTAAAAGGGATTATTTATAAGGCAAAATAGGTTAGTACAATAAGAGGATATATGAAATAGAGACATAATTATAAGTTTATGTATCAAAACAATTGTTTGTTCAAAAGAAATAAAACTATCCATATAACCAAATACAATATAATTTTTTAACATTAATTATTAAATTAAAAATATTCATACAATGTTTCACAATTACTTTTATAGATTACTAGATTAGGACCCGCCCGATGTGCGAGTTTAGAGTTTTTAAAATAAAATAAAATTTAACAAAAAATATAAAATAAATATTTTTAGTAAGTAAAAACTATCTATAAAAATAAATTGATAAATGGAGTTGTCCAATGTGATATTTGGTGTAAAAGGTGCGACTCTGCTATTGAGACTATTAATCATGTTTTCTTTAAATGTCCTCGCTCGTGTGAAGGAGTAAACCATATGAGTCGGTATACTTGAATTTGGATTTTGTTTCCTGATCAACTTCTTCAATTACCATGGATTTTATGGGCAATCTGGAAGGCCATAAATAAAAAAAGTTTTTGAAGGTTTAGAGATCGAGGCGAATAATATAATTGCTCAGGTTTGGACGATAAGTGGGAAGAGGCGCTCTCTTTTACGGTGGTCATGTCAGCTCCATCTCCGTCTTCGGATGTCTAGGTTTCTTCATCTGGTTGTCAGATTGATGATTCTTGGAAATCAACCAATGTGCATTCAAGATTGGGCTGGTGGTGTTGTGTTGGTGAAGAGCGAACCTTGTTGTTGGGGGCCAAGTATCTAAGACGGAGACCCTCCACACTACATTCGAAGTTAGAAGCGTTGTTGGGGATCATGGAGCGGATATGTGCTGCAGGGATCGTTTGTCAACATTTCGAGACTGATTGTGCTGAGTTACTCACTATTGTACAGTCCCTGAAGATTGGCCTTCCGTCTCCAATATGCTCAATGAGTTTAACTCGCTGGAGTCCTTCACACTATTCTATATCTCTTGGATCCCGTGTGCGTCAAATACGAAGGCAGATTGTCTTGCCAGTGCATGCTTTGCGTTCTCTTAGCTCTGAAGTTTCTTTTGTAAACCTCTTCCCTCCATCTTAGACAACTAATCGAGGAATTTCCTTTTAATTTATTGTTTGGTTGAAAAAAAAAGCAAATAGATACACTTTTAGTTAAAAAAAATAGTTGTAGAACACATTAAATAACCTGTTAAAATATACTCTTTAGTCTTTACTACTACCAATAAATTGTCTTTATGAATACATTAAATAACCTATTATATGTCTTTTCACTTTAACATTTTTACAGTTACAAAAACACATACGTTAAAATTATAAACACATATCTTATATATTATAATAGCAATCTTTTTGAACAAATTATTTGATTAGTGAAAAAAATATGAGAAGATCTATTTTTTTTTTACTTCAACCATCTTTTTCTTTATGTAAAGGTGAGTATTTACATTTTTTTAGAAACAGTAATTGTATATTTTCACAATCATTTTTTAATCTTATATAAAAAGTAATCCTTTTTCTTGTAAATTTAGCAACTTAAAATTAAAATAAATAAGTTATATTATAATTTCGAATTTTATGATATATGTATATATATAATTTCTTTAAAATGATATTTTTAAAATTTTAAAGATATTTTAAATTTTATAATTTTCTTATAATTGCCTTTTAATATTTTTAAAACTGTTATTAGTTTTGTTTTACATTTGGAAGTTTACAAAGGTTTTTTCGTCTTTAAAAGATTTTAATAAAATTAAGTTCTCTTTTCTCTATTTACTTTTATATAAAACCTTTTTATGGTAGGTTTGCAATTTTACATTTTTTTAATTTTAATAAATTTAGAATTGACATGTGTCAACATCTGAATGATACAATTGACATGTGTCAACATCTGAATGATACAATTGACATTTGTTACGATCTTGTTAATGAGTAACTTCGATATCAAATGATACAATTAACATGTGTTACGATCTTGTTAATGAGTAACTTCGACATCAAACTTTATATAATAAGATTTGTAAATTTTGTTAAGTTTTAAAATTATGATTCTTCTTTATTCATTTTTAATTGCTTTAAATCATCGAATCATATATAATAGTAATAAAAAAATACATTAAAAAATTCATGTGTTATGATTCAAGTTTTTAAAAACGGGTTTATATTTATTGTTCATTGCAGAAAAATGTGTGATTAACATTTCATACTGGAACGCTTTTAACCCCCCGATTGTTACCTCTTAGTAGTCCCAATGTCTACTCCCAATCCATAGGCCCCACATCTACTTTCGGTCCATGGACTCACTCATATCCGACCGCAAGTTTGCTACGCCTGGGAGAATTTAAAGACTTGTTTACCGTTCATACAAATCAGCACCTAATCTGTCCTTTTGTTTTGTCCTCACTCGCACAGTTCCGACAATCACTTCTTGGAAGGTCACCCATTCTGAAACTATTTCAGCTCAAGAACGCTTAACTCTGGAGTTCTCTCAGGACCCTTGACCAAAAATATAATTGCACTTAGGTGACATAGCTGGCCAAATCAATTCTTTTAAACCTCTGCGCAAACCGGAATGTCACAATTTGACTTAGTAACATATCGCAAAGTCTTTGTTGTGCACCAAGACTGTCACCCTCGACGGTGTGAGTCCACTCGACTCCACACTTGTCTCGGTTCGGTTCTGGTACCACTTGTAGTATAAAGTAAAGTAACTCTAATAGAGTAGGGTTTCTCTTCAATGTAGTATTCTATTTTTTACTCTAAAAAGAATTATTCTAAAATATATTCTATTTCTATTTTATTATTAATACCTTTTATTTATAAATTTTACAATTCAACTCCATATTTCTTTTGTTTGCTAAACTTTTACATTCATTAAATTAAGAAACTTATATTACATCATATAAATAATCAAAATATACTTTATTTTTGTGTTGCTTATTTTGCTTACTTTTACTTTTGTACTTGTTTGTTTAGTTAATTTTATAAAACTATGTATATTAAGTGTATTTCATTCTCGTTATAATAAAAAGTTATTAGAAAATTAGTTACATTACGTAGATATCTCATTGACAAGCCCATGATACTATCCATGTTTGTTGAAAACATTTGTGTTTGTAAGTTGCATTTGTTGTTCAGTTGTTGTCCGTAGCATAAAGAGTTATTAAACAAAAGAAATTTAAATTTAAGGGACTAAAATATAAATAAAAAAGTTTATCTCTAAAATAGAGTTACTTTGACATAAATCTAGCAATTAATTGCTAGATTAACACTCCACCCTATCAAATAATTAGAATGACACAATTTTTATGTAAAATGACTCAGAAATTAATTGCTAGATTAACACTTCACCCTATCAAACCCAGAAATTTTGTTTTTTTTTTTATTTTTTTTTGAAAAAAACAAAAAACCTAAAAATTATAATGTTTAATATTTTGATTTAAAATATGATTAATTAAAAATATAAAATGATTAAAAAATATGATGTTTATTTTTAATATAATATATAAAAAATAAAAAATGATTTAAAATATAATATTCAAAAATTGTTTATAAAAATATTATGTATAAAGATATAATGTAAAAATATGAAGTTTAAGATTGTATAGTTTAAATAAGTTTTATAAAAATTATAATGTATGAAATTATAACTAAAAAATAATGTATAGAAAAATGTTAAAATAAGATTTATGAAAATATAATATAATATATGAAAATATGATTTTGAATATGATGTTAATTTTTAATATGATTTAGGAAAATGAAAATGTATAAAATATGCTTTAAATATATGAGTTTAAAAATATGATTCATAGTATGATTTATAAAAAATATAATTAATAACAATATTACTGAAAAATATAACTTAAAATAAATCTGTTGTCACTGTATTTACATTTTACATCTAATAAATCTGTTATCAAACACCAGAATTTTGGAGGGAAACAAAAAAACTGTCATAACATAAACAAATCTGCTATAACATATGATATTCACATAGGTCATTTTAGCAATTTAAAAAAAATATTATAAATCTATTATCAAACGACAGTTTTTTAGTTAAATTAAAAATCTGTCGTAACTTAAAACAAATGTGTTATCAATAGAGGTCAATCTAGTAATTATTTTTCTACAGAAAAATATGTCTTAACATGACAGAATTTTAATCAAAAAAATAAATCTGAAATAACTGTGTAAAATAAATCTGTCAGACATTATATCAAATTTGTCATATATTATAAAAGTCTGTGGTGAAAAATAAATTTGTCATCAATTATAAATCTGTAATAACTGTAGTTAAAAAATCTATCGTCCAAAATAAGTCTGTCATACAAAAATAAATCTGTCACAACTAGTCCGACATACTTTTGAAAATATTTTAATTTTCTAAAAAAAGATTATGGGAGAGTAAATTTGCTTTTTTTTCCTAACAAAGCAAAAAGGGTATTTTAGGCAAAAAATAACTCATATAGCTCTCACATTTTATGAGTTATTTTAGTAATTAAGCTCTTTTACAAGGATACAATTTTGTCTCGGCTCTTACTCAACCTATTCTACCCAATAAGATTGATTCCGACTAAGAATGAATCTAAGACTTTCTCTTTTCTATCTAACACAACAGCCTGTGTAGATCTAAGAGAAGAAAACCAACCCTCTCTCTTTTTATCTATAAGAGAATAAAACCAACCCTCTCTCTTTTCTATCTATATGAGAAGAAAATCAACCCTCTCTCTTACAAACAACTGGTACTTCTTTCATAATGGAATGCATAATAATGCCTCTCCTTCACGAAAACCTTTTACGAGATCCCCAATATGAATTGGCAAGACATGCAGCTGTTTTCCACTGACTCTTGCTTAGATAAAGTATTAATCCTTTATACATTCTAGGAATTCCATGTCCTGTTATGATGCATGTCCTTGTATCTGATCAACACAACTCACCAAACATATTAGATCTCACAAACACCAATGAATTTTCTCAAAAACATGTGTTGATCAAAGTCTAATGGTTTTGTAAACAAATTAGCAATTTGCAAATCAGTGCTCTAATGTTCTATTACTATCAGATTCTCCACAACTACTCTATGAATAAACTCATATTCAGGGTCCTGCAATTTAATTTTAGTATCTAATACATGATGGGTCTACAACAATATTAGCAAACAAACAATTATCACACAAAAATTGAAGCATGGTCTAAGAATGTATCGTACGCTGTTCTCAATTGTTTGATCCTCATCAGGTGACTGAAACAGGTTCCCAATGCAGTAACCTTAGATTCAATAATTGAACAAGGTAACTTAACAAGCTTCTGAGCGTAGGAGAAGATCAGCTTTTTTACCAGAAGGCAATAGCCATGAGATCCTTCACGGTGATTCAGAGAGCAATATCTCTTCAAGATTCTGCTAGCTCCTTTCGTCAAGATCAACCAGCTTGCAAGAACATAATAGACGAGTGGTTTGCTGGTACAACACATCTTCAGACGACTAATCTGCCCACCGTGCCAGTTACCATTTACACAATCTCTTGAATCATATTCTAAGATAGAACATTTCCAACTCCCATGGGTGTGGCTTCATCTTCACTTCCTTATAACTATCATACACTAATCAAACCTTTGGCATACTAATGAACACCTCAAAACCTTGCAATTTCTCCAAGTAAACAGTCTTCTGAAAGAAGCCATTACTAGCAATCCTCGTGTTGAAGTGCAGGGGTTGCATCTAGCAAACTCTCCTTAGAGCTTTGTATGACAACCCATGCCTTGAAGACCCACAACTTGTCCACGTTTGTCTCTTCTGTTCTTGAAGACCCACAGACAATTGACTTCATTCAGCACAATAATTTTAACAGCAAGAGTATGACCTACAATGACGTCTATCGACCTAGGTGCCACCTCTATAGCTTCACCCGTCTGAGATACATCACATTATTGCAGTTTGAATCCATTTGCAAAGCTCTGACTTGTATAGTAACAATGACATGGTCATTTGTTCAGATCTTCGACACTCCACAATACCAACAACGACGCAGTTTCCCTCTCAGGTTGTTCACAACAATCATATGTTTAGTCTTCTGCAAGTTGAACTCAGACACCCGTTTCAAAACATCACCTCCGTTTTGCAGCACTTCTGTTCCATGACTTA
Source organism: Camelina sativa (assembly GCF_000633955.1). Classification (NCBI taxonomy): domain Eukaryota; kingdom Viridiplantae; phylum Streptophyta; class Magnoliopsida; order Brassicales; family Brassicaceae; genus Camelina; species Camelina sativa. Next base: position 8,542,352 of record NC_025700.1, read on the forward strand.
TGTATGAAATCTTCTGACCATTCAAAGACCCATTAACTGCACTCGTGACACCGCTTACGTTTCCTCCATGGTTCCTTATACCAAATTTTGAAATCATAGTACCTTTGTGAGTGATCAGCCCCCTACACAGATCTTTTGCCCCTTTACTCAGCTTCTTATTATTCCTTAGCTGATCCTCAAGGCGTTATCTCAACAAAGACGAAATGACTTTTTCCTCAGACAACAATTTCTCAAGTGTGAAGACTCTACAACGCAGCTCTTCCTTCTCGGACACCAGATCATAATTCTCCTTCTTCTGCAGAATCAGATCCTTACACAGAGCGATGACTTGTTTCTCAACAGATATGCCACCCACATCAACCTTAGGCTTCAAAATAGACTTCTGATTCTCATCGTCTTCTTTGGCTGAATCAATATCACTCCATGTCAGACAAGGTTTCGTATGACCACAACCATGACAGTTGTAACACTTCAACACGCTTCTTATTTCAAGTGCAGAACATTCTGATTGGAAGTGTCCATAACCTTGATAATCAGATCTCTGAGATTCTTTCTCTGCACCAGATCTGGATGATGAAGATTGATACTGACGTTGTACACCATTCAGCCTTCTGAACTGCTTCTTGCTCAATACTTCCTCATTACCTTGAACAGACGTCTGAGTTTCTACAGTCTTCAGAGTGAATGATTCATCAACCTTCTTATCATTCTTTCTCGTCTTCAGTTCATTTATCTGAACTAATTTCAGACACGGATCAACCTTCTGTTCACCAGAACTTAAAGCACATTTACCATCAGATTTGTGAGAAAGATATCCATGAGATAAGCTTCTGAGAAATTCCTTGACAAACCTCCTATCCTTGTATACCTTCTTCACCCTTCTGGTTTCCTTAGAGAAGGCTTCCAAAAGATCCCAAGCTTCTTTCGCCGACATACACTCTTGCACCATCGCGAAAAGATCCATTGGCAAGACTCTGAAAATAGTAGATAGCGGTTCAGCGTCCTGTTTTCCCTTTAACTTGTCTTCAGCCGTCCACAGCTTATAAGGCTTTATTACAGTTTCTCTTCTAATGTTCGTAAATGTTGGAAGTGACCATCCATCTTCAACAGCGAACCACGCTTTCATATGACGACTCTGTATCATTTGTCTGATCTGTGTTTCCAATCATCATAATGCCCAGCGTCAAGCATTAGCGAATTGTTCTCATCAACGAACTTGTAACGCCCGCGAACCAATTTCTAGAATTTTGGTTAGGGTGTCGATCGACACCACATGTGGTGTCGGTCGACACCGTTTGCTGACGGTTCGATTGGTTCGATTTTAATCGTCCGGTTTGCGTGGTTAGTTTAAGAGAAGCCCTAAACTCGAGTTTAAAAGGGGAACTCGACTTATTTCTTCTTTTTAGCCGTTTTTGGACAGAGAAGCAGAGAGAAGAAGGAGAAAACGTTTTTGAGAGAGATTTGTGAGATCCTTTGTTGTTCTTGAGAGATCTATTGCTGTGGAGTGAAGATCTTGTGTTAGGAACGAAGGAGAAGGCTTCTAAGTGTTGGATTCGTCATTGTTGAGTGAGAATCTTCCTGCAAAAGAGGCGAGTGCTTGACCATGGCTGATCTAAGCCTGAGATCTCTGTTGTTTTGGCTGTTTCTTTGTGTTTGTGGTGTTTTGCTTGTGTGGGTTGGTTGTTTTCATGTTCCCATAGGTTCCTGAGAAGTTTGGAAGAGTTTGGGAGGGTTTGGAAGCGGTTTGGAATGGAGGTTCGTCGTTCTGCTTCGTGAAGATCGATTCTGGTCGCGTCGACACCAGTGACACGTTAGCGTCAGTCGACACCGACTTAGTGTCGGTCGACACCGACTTAGTGTCGGTCGACACCAGACTTAACCGAGTCTTGTTTTCCTGGTTTGTTGTGTTGTTTCTGTTTTGGTTGTTGGCTTTAATAATAGAATCTCAGTTGCTTGTGTGTATAGCCCAGTAGATGGGAGGATGGCCTCACTGAGTGTTTATTAAATACTCATGCATCTCAATTTGTGTTTGCGGTGAAGGTAAAAGCAAGTGTGAACGTGGAATCAAGGTGATGAGGAGGAGGATGATCTAGGGTCTCATTTGTGTGTTGTTGGTTATTTATGGTTATGTGTTGGAATCTTGGTTAGAGTTATGATAGGTTGTTGGATAGAAAGGTTAGGAATGTTATTGTATTAAGGATATGTTGGTTTGGTATTGTTTGTACGTTTCCGCTGTGTAAGATGGTTATGGCTGGTTTAAATGATGTTTTGTGGTTTGGGTTGATTTAATTAAGTAGTATGGGATGCTTAATTATATATATAGTATTTAAAAAAAAAAAACGGGTCGGGTCGTGTCAGAACTGTTGTGGATTCTCCATACCTCGTCTCAAGATCTCACATGTTGAAAAAGATAAACAATTCTTTTATCAAGCGTCTGCTCTGATACTAATTGTAAAGGTATAGAGAAACACAACTCACTGATTCACACTTGGAACGCGCCAAGCCAACGCGTCTCTATTCAATCTTATTAACAAAATTTATCTTTTACAAGGATACAATTTTGTCTCAGCCCTTACTCAACCTATTCTACTCAATAGGATCTATCTCGACTAAGAATGAATCTAAGACTTTCTCTTTTCTATCTAACACAACACCCTGTGTAGATCTAAGAGAAGAAAACCAACCCTCTCTCTTTTCTATCTAAACTCTCACCAGTGTAGATCTAAGAGAAAGATAAAATAATCCTCTGCACACTTAATCACCTCCCTGATTAACGTCACAGAGAACTGGGAACACACCTTGTAAGCCTTATTTTTCTGGCTTCGAAGTTTACAATTGTATCAATATTCTAGAGTGCTCAAATTGGCTTGTGGCCTACTCCTAGAATATATATACACAACTTGAGAAACCATAGAAGGCGAATCTCCAAGTATCATGGGATAAGGAAACTATTTTCTCTCAAACTTATCTTTTCCTTATTTGTTGTAGAGCATATTCTTCATATCTCCAAGGATAAGGAAACTGCTTGCTGCTCAAGTTTATCATTTCCTTAATTTCCTATGGAGAATATTCTTCATATCTCCAAGAACAATCTCGTCTCTATCTTCGATGCCAAGTCATCAACTTTCCTCGACACATCATCACATCGTATCACGTCTTGCCACGTCAGCTCACACATCCACGTTAGCAACTCGAGCGTTTGTGATCTGATGCACTTTCTTGATTGATACAATGCTCTGTTCGGCACAACGACTTGTTCCTCACAGCGAGTTGTTCCAGAATCTGCATTTACATCCATGACAAGTTTGAGCGACATGCTTTAAGGAAGGCTCGTAAAACAGCAACTACTTGTGGAGTCTTCTTCTTCCAACTTTTCTCTAAATACATTTCACGGAAAATATTGACAGTAATCCTCCTCGACGACTACGTTTGTACATTTCACGGAAATATTGGCTCGTAAAAGACACTTTAGTGATTCATCAACTACTGGTTTCATGTGCAATCCTTAGCCGATGCAGATGCAGTAATTGAGAAGTCATGGGATAAAGAATCAAGTACATGAGGAGCTGCTTGGGTTCTAAGAAACGAGAAAGGGGAAACTCTTATGCATAGTCGAAGATCCTTTGCTTCAGTTTTCAGCAAGATGGATGCTAGTCTTCTATGTTGGTTATGGGAAATTGAAAGTTTGAAAAGCCAATTTTGACAAGATTTTTTTCGTCTCCGAGGATTCAGCTCTTATAGGAGCTGTTCAAAGACCTCCAGCTTGGTCATCTTTCAAGTTTCAGTTATTCTGTAGGAAGTGTCCTGCAAATTTTTTTGCAGTTGAAACTGTTGTTAAAAGAAAGAAGCTTCGTAACCTTTTTGTTTTTCATAGTGCTTCTATTCGTTTATAGAGTCTCTCAGGGTGGCTATTTTGATTGTCCTTGCTTCTATTTTGTTTTGCCGGTTAGTGGGTGCTTTTGTAAAGTTATAAACGCTTAACATCCTTTCTAATAATATTAACCAGTGGAAAAAAAAAATAAGGTGATTCGTCAACTACGTTTCGTGAGCCCATGGTTTTGTTTTTACCCTTTTCACACGCACTATTATAGTTTATTGTCGTCAACCTTTACATTATAAGTTTAAACCCATAAAAAGGTTTATATGATGAAAGAGTCCATTACATTTAAAATCTAATTGACCCAATAAAACAGTACAACCAGAAAAACAAAATGGGTTAATAAGGGACCCATGTGCAACACATATAATACATATATATATATATATGACTATTTAATATTAATTTTGCTAATATAAGGACACATATCCTCTTCATCACTATGTATCCAATGATTTATTCTCTTCGGTCATGAAGCTTTTCTCGCAGGAGTGCTTGATGGTCATGTACTTCGGGGTTACAAAGAAGCGATGCAAGATGAACTTTGGAATAATGGTATGGTTTTTGATGTAGATGCCTTGGAAGAACTAAATTCATGGAGTATTGTGGATTTACCACCGGGTAAAAAGGCTATTGGCAGTCAGTAGGTTTTTAAAATTAAGTATAACGTTGATGGATCTATTGACAGATATAAAGCACGTTTGGTGGTGCTTGGTAATCATCACGTTGCTGGTGAATATTATGATGAGACTTTTGCTTCTATTGCTAACATATCTATTGTAAGTAGCTTGTTGAAAATAATTTCATCTAAGAATTGGGAAGTATATCAAATGGATGTCCACAATGATTTTCTTTATGGTGATCTCGATGAAGAAGTTTATATTAAGCTTCCATTGGGGTTTCGGACTTCTTATCCACAGAAAGTGTGTCACCTTCACAAATTGCTTTATGGTCTTAAACAAGCGCCTCGTAGTTGGTTTTCAAAGTTTGATAATGCATTGACCACATTTGGGTTTGTTCAATCTTATGGAGATTATTCACTTTTTTCACTTACTCGCTCGTGGTGAGAGAGAGCTTCAGAGTGGTTGTCTATCTTGATGATTCATTGGTCTGTGGTAATGTTATTCCCACTCTCATTAAATTTAGGATGTACTTGAGTAGTTTGTTTCATATGAAAGATCTCAGCAAAGCAAACTATTTTCTCGAGTTAGAAATAGCTCGTACTTCCGACTAGATCTTTTAATCCCAACGCAAATTTGATATTAGGGTTTTTGGGCTGTAAACCTGAGTTTACTCGTATGGAACAAGGTCATCATCTCAGTTTGGATACTAGTCCACTTCTTCCAGATCCTATGTCATATCCCCGCCTCGTTGGCCGCCTTATCTATCTTCTCACCACGCTTCCAGAATTATGTCATTGTGTGCATGTGTTGTCTCAATTTATGAAAACTCCTCGCGAGCCTCAATGAGAATAACCTCTTCGTGTTTTTCAGTTTCTTAAAGGGTCACCAGGTAAAGATATCTTCATGGAAGCTAATTCTGATTTGCACCTTAGTGTTTATTGTGACTCTAATTACGCTTCACGTCCAATAACAAGACGCTCTTTGAGCTCAAATATTGTGTTTCTTGGTGGATCGCCCATATCTTAAAAAACTAAGAAGCAACGTACCATCTCACGTTCTTCCGCTGGTCGAATTTATTGCTATGGCTCGAGCCACTGATGAAATAATTTGGCTTCATCAATTACTCTTGGATCTTGGTGTCCTTTAAAATACACCTTCTCGTATGTTTTGTGCAGTCAAGCAGCTATTCATATCGCGGCTAATTTTATTTTTTCATGAGCATACTAAGTACATGGAGGTTGATTGCTGTCACGTCGTTTGTGATGAAATTCAAGATGGCACAATTTCTACAACTCATGTACCCATGACGGAATAACTCACAGATGTTCTCACTAAGGCGCTCAAATGACCTTGATTATATATATTCTACATGACATATTGGATGAATAAGAAGGAACATTAATACAATAAAACTAGGATATGTTTCTTTACAGTGTTACACCTCTCCTTTAACATTCATGCTGGTATCAACATCAGATAAAATGAGTAACCAATCAAATTAAAACAATTAATACACATCAGCTTTTTTTTTGCCTAGGTGAACACATAATTGTCTTTTTCTTTCTATCATGGACTTCTTCTTCTTTCTTTCGATTCCAGTAGTACTTGAGTACTTGTTCTTCTATAAAATTAATTTTGCGTTCATATATATATATATATACTAGGTTCGGACACGCACGTACGTGCGGAGTTATTTTGCATAATTTTTTAAAAAGTATAATTGTCAAGCGATCAAACCCGTCTAATGTATCTGATTGCAACATTTAAATTTTTTTGACCCGAAAAAATTCCATTCTTCGTAATTCATATCTCCTATATATTAAAAGAGAAGCATTATGGAGAAAAAGCTGACGTGTCATATTTTAAAGCGCGAGTATTTTATATAGTAGATACGAGAATGTATTTTATCAAGGAGAATTCTATTATTTTGGATATTATTAGTTTTTAAGTAATATATGTGTCTGTAATTGATGGAGAAATAAAATTACAAAATTGTTTCATAATTGGTCTTAGTTATGATAGTATATCACTGGATTTTATAAATTTTAATTGGTCATTAGATCCCTATATATCTCAGCTATTGGTATAATATTATTACTTGTTTTCATTTTTATTGGACTGGATTTTCTAAATTTTAAGATTTCTGTAAAACACTATAACTTCATATTTTTATATAATGTTTAACTACATAGTTATCCAAATTAAAGTATTATATTCATGTCATCATTTTAATTGGTTATCATATGTTTTTTTGGGCAAATATAGTTATTGTTTTTAGCAAAAAATAAATATTGAGCTAATTTCAAATGATCTTCCATTCTTTCACCATTAGAGCTTTATAAAATTATTAGAAAGGTAACATTATTTATGTTTCTGAAGATATGATTTTAAATGTATATTTTTTTACATCCCATAATATGGTTATATTATTATTTTACAATACATCTCATATTATAATATTTACCAATTTTAGAATTTATAAGAGTAAAATATTATGTATAAAAATAAATAAAATAGCAGTTGACAAAAGTATATATATATATATATATATATATATATATAGCAGTGACAGTTTTATGATTGGGTGGAATGGTCTTTCGTCGAACTTTTGCTCCGACAGTTTGGTTTTTGCCAAAAATGGATATCTTGGATTATGTGTTGTGTAAAGTCGGTTCAATATAAGGTTCTTATTAATGGCCAAGCATATGGCTCTATTATTCCTTGTCGGAGATTGCGACAGAGGGATCCCTTGTCACCCTATCCTTCTATTTTATGCACGGAGGTACTTATTGCACATTTTCGGAAGGCTGAGCAGATGAAGCTGCTTACTGGTATTAGAGTTTCGACTGCTAGTCCGGCCATCTCTCATCTCTTATTTGCGGATGACAGTCTTTTTTTTTTGTCGGGCTACGAAGGAGCAATGTGAGGATGTATTAGGGATCTTTAGGAAGTATGAACGGGCTTCTGGCCAACAAATCAATTTTCAGAAATCTTCGGTCTAGTTTGGACATACGGTAGATAATGATCTTAGGGAGGACTTAAAAGAATCTTGAGGATCACAAATTTGGGTGGTATGGGATCTTACTTAGGTATTCCGGAAAGCCTAGGTGGGGCTAAGATGAAAATTTTTTCGTTCGTTCAAGACAGGTTGCAATCACGGGCAAGTGGGTGGCCGGCTAGACTTTTATCAAAAGGCGGCAAGGAGGTAATGATAAAGTTTGTCGCTACGGCTGTTCCTACTTTTGTGAAGTCATGTTTTCGGATACCTAAGACGGTAACGAGGAAGTTGACTATTCCAATTTCTAATTTTTGGTGGAGCTCGTCTGATCAATCACGAGGGCTACACTGGATGGTGTGGGATAAACTCTGTAGTGGTAAAGATGCATGGGGTTTGGGATTCCGGTGCTTGGATGATTATAACACCACTCTGTTGGCGAAGGAGCTTTGGCGTTTGATCACCGTACCGGATTCACTTTTTGCCCGTGTGTTTAAAGGTCGCTACTATCGGCATTCTGATCCTTTGGATCCAATTAAATCTTACTCGTCATCGTATGGGTGGCGGATTATAGTTTCTGCTCGCTCTCTGGTTAACAAAAGACTTATTAAACGGGTAGGTTCTGGTGCTTCCATTTCTGTATGGAATGACCCATGGATCCCTGCTCAATCCCCGAGACCAGCACTGAGCACAGGGTCGGTTTTTTCGGGTTTTGTCGCAAGCTCGAAGCTTCATCACTTTTTGTCGCAAGTTCTTTCGGGTTTTGTGGCGGTTACAGCAAATCTACGGAAACGTGGAATAAGTTGTGATGCCACTTGTGGCCTTTGTGGTTTTCCGGAGGAGACGATTAATCATACCCTCTTCGAATGTCCGTCAGTTAGGCAGGTTTGGGCTTTGTTGCAGTTCCCGACGGCCCTCGGTGTATTTCCTTCGGAGTCAATATTCACAAATATGGATTTTCTATTTTGGCGATTTACAGATGTTCCAACACAGGAATTCTTTCCCTAGATTTTGTGGTATATTTGGAAAGCGCGCAATGATAAACTTTACAGTAATTTGGATTCAAAGCCCTTTGCAATTTTGCGGTAAGCGGAGGATGAGGCAAAAGCATGGGCCCTGGCTCAGGCAGAGGATATGCTATTAGCATCGGATGTTAACACTGCGGTTGTTCTCTATGGAAGTGGGGGATTAGGGGTTCCTAGGTCTTTGTCAAGTTATACTTGTTTTGTAAATGGTTCTTGGAAAGCTACAGATCGATATGCGGGTAGAGGATGGTTTTGCACGTCGCCCTGGAGTGATGTCCCTACTATGGGAGCTGCCAACCTTTGCTGTAGTCTCTCCCCTCTTCATGCCAAGGTTGAAGCCCTTGTCTGGGCTATGCGTTGCATGATTGGGGCGGATAACCAATTTGTAGTCTTTATCACCGACTGCTCCGACTTAGTGAAAATGGTGTCTTCGCCTTCCGAGTGGCCAGCTTTTACGCCTTATTTGGAGGACATACAGGCGATAAAGAGGATTTTGCTTCTTTTTCCTTAGTCTACGTCCCTCGATCTCAGAATGGTAAAGCGGATAATTTAGCGCGACGAGTTCGCATAGTTCCGTACTTAGTTACCTAAGTAAATAATATTCCTTCGTATTGGCTTGTTTGAACCAATATTGTTCTCTTGTTGTCAAAAAAAAAAAGTGACAATTTTATGTAATTTTATGGAATATTAAGGGTGAACAATAAATTTGGTACGGAGCTCTCTAGCGACGTCACGACGTCAGTTTTTTCTCGATAATGCTTCTGTAACGATCAAAGAAGAAACTCTATTTCGCTCTCTGTAACGACCTCTTCTCATCCACGATGGCGAAAAGGTAATTGTGTGTAAATTCATCAATTTTGCGCTTTTTATAGGATTTGAGGATAATGAACTGTATCTTGCCTTTGAATTGCAATTTTCGTAGAGAATTATGCCAATAGGAATGTGATCACAAGCTTATCTGAGAATGTTCTGCTATTTTTTTTGGAGCAATTTGTGTGTTTCTATGTAGTGATGATACTGATTCTCTCTGCTTGCTTGTGATTTTTTTTTTCGGTATATGAAAGAGCATCTGGTTAGAGGAAGGGAGTGTTTCATGTTATCTACGATTGATGGTTTCTCAATCGCATGGGGAGATACTCCTCACTATTGGGAATGGATTTCAATTCCTGAATCTAGGTTTTTTTTTTTATTATTTGTGCAATAGCTTGTTGGGATAGTGATTATAATAAAAATTTTGCCCTGTGTTATGAAGGTTTGAAAAGGTAGCAGAGCTTCTCTATGTATGGTGGTTCGAGATTCGTGGCAAAACGAATAGTAAAAAGTTGATGCTTGGATTAACATATATAGCTACAAGAACTTGATCATAAGTTTGTCAAGTTACTGATAAGCCTCTAGGTAATATAAATCAGTCACTTTGTTTGCATGTTTTACTGAATTAGTGAATCATGTGGTTGTTATTTTTATTTTTATTTTTTTGAAACTGAATTTCAGGCGCGTCGGACAAGAAGACACTAGACATGTCATGGTACCTGTGAGGTTGAACTGAGAACAAGGTTATTACGCCAGAGGATGACTACAATAAGAGTCTGCATTCTCATGCATGAAATTTTATTAATATTAGATTTGTGTGTCGGAGGAAGATTGAAAAAGATGTTCACCGTGGAGTATGAGTATGGCTGGAAGAATTTTCAGTCAAAGATGAAAAGAGAAGACAGAGGGAAAGAATGGTATGTACAATAAGCATTACTTATCATATAGGAAAGCTATATAACTTTTTATTTTCTGGATGCCGTTAACTGTTTGTTTTATCTTTCTGGTGGAATGAGCTTTATGGTTTATGTCTTAAGCACTTCGGTTCAATGCGCAGACAGAGGTATAAAAGGTTAAGAGGAGAGAAGAGAGAGCAGTGGAGAAAGCTCGACATGCAGAAGAAATGGTAAATTCTGTCTCATGTTATAACAACCAGATCCCTGAATTTTTCACAAAAGCGTTTGGTACAAAGAGATGTACATGACTGAATTTCATATTCACCCTATCATCTCTTTAATTTGGTTCATACTTTATATCTACTGACTTAAAATTCTTTTATTGTATGCAGGCATTATTAGCTAGAGAACGTGCTCGAGCTGAGTTCCATGACTAGGAGAATAAAGATGAAGAGGTATAACTGTGTGTCTTTGTTTTTGCAGTTAGTTCCTCTTTTGGATTTGTTTGGTATATGATGCTTGATGTATCTCCTTGATCTACAGTTCCATTTCGATCAAAGCAAGGTAAGGTCAAAGATCAGATTACGTGAAGGTTGACTGAAGCCAATCGACGTCCTCTGCAAGCACTTGGATGGTTCTGATTATCTAGATATCGAGCTTAGTAAACTCTAACATAGTTTTCAAGGTATTTATTTAGATTATGTTGAATTGTAAAAGCATATCGTGTTAAGTTATATTACCTGGAGACTTATCAGTCACTTACAAACTTATGATCAAGCTCTTCCAAGCAACATTTTAAAGAAGAATAAATCAATCATCACCTTGCCCTGATCAATCCGTATAACTTCATAGAAACAAAAACTTATTTTTGAGGTAGTAAAATTTAAAATATATTCAAAAACCAAAATTTATGAAATCAAAAACTCAAGTATCATATGATGATGTAAATAATAATAACCAAAAAAATAATTAGCATTGTAATTATCAAAAGATTCTAAACAACATATTAAATTATGAATTCGAGAAAAACAGGTTCAGCACAATGTTGGAGTTTTGCATTGCCGCTTTTGAAGCGGGCCTGCAACAATAGTTTTCTTTGTGTAATGACACAAACTTTTAAATTGTTTGGTTTTCTCCACTAAATTTTCTACTATCTGCACTAGTTGTAAAAACAGTTTATTAATTGAAAACAATTTTACATTTATACAATTTTTTTTTTAATAAAAACCAATCATGAAATATATATAACAAAAACTAACCGTACTGCACAGCGCGGGTTCCAACCTAGTATTCTCTAAATTCACAGTTTCTCCTGAGTCGATGCAGTTTGATTGCATTATTTGTTTTAATTAAAGACAAAATATATAGACTCTTTCTACATGTATTCAAACTCATACGGTCTTGCCTCTTTCGGAAGCGTAAAAGTTTTCTTGGCTAAGGTAATAGGATAGGAGTCATTATGGTCATTAATGTCAGATTATATAACACCTCTTGGATCTTAGATCATTACGGCTGGAACTTGTTTCTAAACACACTTCTCGGCTAGCTGTTTTGTCCCCTCTTATTGTGATGGGCTGTTATTGTGATGGCTCAAAGTTCAGAGTAACCAAAGTTTAATATGAGACTTCTCATTGATGAGAAGTATAACAAAGTTGTTATGGCTGAAGCTAATATGGAATTTGTCCATGTGGTTTGTGGTCTCCCAATGGCCCGTATATATCAATATTTGCACCGCAATGTGTAGTTTTTGTTGACATTCACCCATCTACACCTCTTTCTCACTCACAATTACAAACAGAGGTTTGTTTCTCTCATCTCTCTAACTCTCACAGTTAACTCTTTCTTTGTGTTAGAAGAAAAAAGGAGAAACGTTTTTCTTTATGAAACTACATTTTATAAAACTTGGATTAATCTTACATAACACACATACTCTTATACTACTACACTACACTTATACAAAAGCATACTCCTAAACACACTCATGACTCTAGTACACTCAACATAGCTACAGCCCCACTATTACTCTTAAAACTCTGAAAACACTTGCTTGCACACTTAAACAAACACTTGCAACTCTATTTCAAATCTAGCATAACAAAGATAAACGACACACCATTTGTATTCTTTCTTATCGGACCTTATCCAAATCTGCAGCCCATTAATCCTTTTTACCAAAACAGCACAAAGCCCATCTTCCTACGCACGTCTTCTTCTTCTTAGCTTCTGCTTTATTCTTTGCTTATGCCTTCGTCTTTTCTTCATCCTCTCATGACGCTTCCTTTGTTGTAGGTTTGATCAAAGGCTCAACTCCAACAGAGATTCAGATTCAGGAAGAAGATCAAGTCGAAGGCGATGGAGATTGCAGAAGTTCTTCATCATTACTGATGATCTGAAAGTGTTGTTCAACTGTATTGGTAATGTTTTGAGTGAGCTCAATGATCTTGGCTTTGATGGATTTGACAAGCTACAAGAAAGACTTCTTGAAGTAGGTTTTGATGAGGTACGTGGCCTTCCTTTCTATCAATTTTTTACGGCTCAGACTTGGTTTTATTTATTTATTAAACTGATTGTTTTTTATGTAGGTGCTGAGTTTGCTAGGTTGTTTAATCAATTCAGATACTCCCTTGACAGACACGTTTCTGATGAAAAACTGTATGACCAGGAAGCCGCATTTTGGGCTCCATTAGTGCAGGAAAACATAGTTGCAGACTTGCAGGCCCATGTTTAACTTTCAAAGTTTTTGTTCAAAGGTGGACAGAGTTTATGCTGAGTGCAGAGAAGAATTTGATTGAATTCGTCCACCACGTTCGCTCAGTTTACACATAATTCCTTTGATTATATTCTCTTCTTATATTCCAACACAAAAGTCTTTTTGTGATCACAAACACGGAAAGTGAATCGAAGAAAACAGGTTTTTCTGATCACAAAAATATTATATGGATAGAACAAACTAAAACTTCCCAGAAAGAGAACCAAAGATGCTCAGATAGAACAAGATAAAAGAAACAAAAAAAAGAAGAAGCAAAAAGCCATCTAGAGCTGTGACCTGTGATACAATATCAATTAGGAATGATCCAGCAAAATGACTAAATGAGTGTTGAGGTCGACATATCATCATCAGTTACACCAGCAAATATATAACCAATATTGATATGAAAACGTAAATTTGTTCTTTTGTCGTGAAACTCCAATAGAAATCGTAAAGTCTGATCGATTATACAAGAAATCACATCAAGACAAGAATTCATCTACAAAAACCAGAATTTTGAAATAAAAGTTCAATCGAATTCTCTCTGTTGCTTTAATGACAAGCTTGAGAATAGCTCTTTGTGTCCGAATTTAGCAGACATACAATTGTAATTCAGATTCTTATAATTGTAACACACAAAAACAAGAGTTTAGTCCACTTAATTAGCACACAGAAAGGCTTCAAAAGCTAATCACCTTGTCCCCTGGAGTCTCTGCATGTAAGAAAGCAATATGAAAATTCGACAAAGAATCCTAAGAAACCAAGACCATCTACAACTACAGAGAAAGGCACATTATGAGCTAAACAGAACTTGCATACTATAGTTCTTTGGCTTTAGAAATGAGATGACGAGAGGTGAGTAACTCTTCCCAACCAACTTTAGATATAAGAATCACTAAATCTATATGGTCATCTCTTACCTATCTCTGCAATTGTTTCTTCAACCATATCACAATAACATTACCTAATATATTCATTCTTACATGACTTCCCCTGAAAGAACTGGACCTTGTACTGAGGATAGTATATCGGACTTTGTAAAGAGTAACAAGAGAAATGACTATACTAACATAATCTCTCCTAAGAAATGATCATAAGAGTTACCTTTTTTTTATGAGATGACTGGCTCTGTTGTCACATATGTTGTCTAGGAGATTCACAATTAGACCATACGTCGAACACATGTATGTTTCACTTTCCTGAAATTGAAAAAAAACATAGTTTATTTTATCCGCAATCTAGTTCTACAAGTACTCCTTTCTCTGAATGACTGATTTTTTTTGTGTACTTAATGATGATGAAATGAAGATCTTGGGAAAATTTATTTACATGTGTACATATAATCTGTAATTGCTGAGAGCCTCAATATAATTCAAGAAAAGGAATGTGCTTGACTTTGTAATAATCTTCTCCTCCTTCCGACCATCTCTCCTCCCATTTCTGGTTCACAATGAGATATTTCAAGGAATAGAGGAATTGCAGCCCATCAGGAAGCTCCTTTAATTTTGGACAATCCCAAATTACCAGAGAATGAAGAAGGGGCATGGAGCCTTCTTCTACTATCCAATCTTCCCATTCCTCTAATTCACATAATGAAAGCTCATGCAGTTGAGAAAACCCACCGCTCGAGCAAACCATTCTCCTCCCACAGAAATATCCAGAAGATAAAATAACATTTTTCAACTGACCCAATTTCTCTAGAATTGGCATCGGATCCTCTTCCAAATGAGAATCCCATAGTGATAAGGTTGTAAGGTGAGAAGGGAAGTGTTGGTCTTTAGAAAGCCTTGGCATATACATTGACAAACTCAGATTTTTGAGATGAACGAAATCCAATACAGTCCACTCTCCTTTCATCAAATTAGCTTTATCCTCTACAGTTAGATTTTCTCGATTCCGCTGTCCAAATATTGATGCAGATAGAGTTTCCAGATACCTCAGTCCACCTATTGATGCAGATAGAGTTTCCATACTCGTCTCCTCGTATAGTTGGATTTTGAGAGTCCTTAGCCTAACCATACCACGAAGATCCTCCAAGCTGCTACTCTGTGTAGAGAATTTCTTTAAAGATTCCAACTTGACAAGATTACTCAATTCTAATTTTGTCTTCTCATGCATAGTCTGTGGTAATGCAAGGTATCTCAATTCTTGCATCCCTTTCAAGACAGTGGGCACAAATATTTTTCTTCCAAAGCACCAAAAATCTAAATTTAGATAGATAAGCAACTTCAGATTTCCTAATGAAGAAGGTAAATGAGATACCATAGCATAATTTAAGCTTAAATATCTTAGGTGGATGAGCTTTCCAATGCTCGAAAGTAACTTCCTTCCTTTACACTCGGCTCTAAAGAGATCTAATACCCTCAAAAGTTCTAACTTTTTATAGCTTGAACTTGATAGCTTCCAGTTTACTATCCCGTAATTATTTAACTGAACAACAACGAAAGATCGAAGTTTTGGATTGTTTATATCTCTATCAACATCTAATGTCGTAGGATGTTGTGAGAAAATTCTGTGAGATATGACAGGAGATTGAAAGTTTGTTGGTGGATGGCGGCTATTGGTAATGTGTATGAAGTTCTCTTCTTTGGCTTTGAGCAAACATATTTCTCTCATCATGTCATGCAAATGACAAGTTTCAAATCTCGAAGTCGTAGCTTCTCTTTCCGAAATGACCATATTTCTCGTCACCAACTCTTCTATGCAGAGATCTCAAAATGTAAATATGAACAAAATTTCGATAAGATAGAACTTTTTTGTAGTTTATTTTTAAATATAACATTACAGTAAATTAACAATATATAGTTTTCATGCAAATTAAACTTATAATAAACAGAACTATTGTTCATCATAAACAAAGATATTAAAACTCTCTCTCCTCTCTTATTTGTCAAAAAAACAAATAAAACGGTCTGGTATTGTTGAGCTCCCCTCTCATTCTTGGAACGATTTTGAATCCTCCTCCCTCTTTTCTTCTTCTTCTTCTTCATCCACCATTAACACTCACTTGAAGGTAGTTTTAATCTCTCTTATTGTTTAAATTTCCTTACATATAACATTGTTTAATGAAATTGTTGTGGAATCTCAATTTGAATGATTGAAAAAATTGTAGATTTGTACTTTTTATTTGGTCTTATGCTTGTTAAGGTTAGTAGACTTGTTTTTTAGTGGATTAAAGTCTTGCGTTGGTTATTATGAATGAGAAAGGTTGAATTTGAGATTGAATGCCGGATTTTGTAAAGAATTTGGGGATTTCAGATCTGGGAAAACTTGGACCATTGGGTACAACTATGTAGGAAATTAAAGATCCAAAAATTTGGTGCAACTGAGACAAATGGGTACAACTATGTTTATGAACTGCTACTAAAAAATGGAAATTGATTGTTTTTTTCTCTTTCTTTTTCATGTAACAAGGCCAAAGACTTCAATCATACGCTTTCTTTATGATGGATACTATTCAAGTATCGAAGAAGATGTAAGATGGATTTCAAGAGAAGATAAGGAAGTCTATTCTTTTCTTATGAAGACATCATCTAGTGATGTATCATATGCTAAGTTGGTTAAGAAGATATGCAGCAAGATAAGGGTAGATGAGGCTATGAAAAATCTGAGAGTTAGTTACTTTCCCTTCTCATTACCAAATTATATTCGAGATGATGAAGATGTTGTTTGTTATTTAAAGGATGTGACTAAAGAAGGGTTTAGAAGTGTTTTGCATGTCAAAGTTACCAATAATGATGAACAAAATCAGGGGATCGATGAAAATGAGGGGTTTGATCAAGTTTTGATAAAGAATTTGGCAACAAGAAATCTTCCAAATAATGAAGAGATTGCTCTAATTTGGCAGAGCGAATGATAGTGGTGGAGCGAATGATAGTGGTGGAGCGAATAAAGAGATTGCTCTAATTGATGTAACGAATAAAGAGATTGCTCTAGTTGGTGGAACGAATGGTAGTGGTGGTGGTGGTATCGTAGATATGTACGTAAGAGAACCATCACTACAAAATCTGGCGGTGGTCGAGAATGAAGATAGAGATGTAGAAGGAAACAAGTCTGGACCTCTTTTATGGGAAGATGGTCTTGATTTTACGATAGGCCAGGAATTTGGAAGGAAAAAAGCAATACAAAGTTTAATTGAAAAGGCTGGACATAAGAATTGTTTTGAGTTTGTTGCAAAGAAGTCGGAGCCGTTGAGATATGTGGCAAAATGTTCAGAAGCACAGAATGGTTGCAATTGGTATGTAAGAGCTGCAAGGAGTGATAAGTCTAAGCCTTTCTCTATAAGAACTTATAGAAATATTCATACATGCTCTCGGTCAAGAACAAGTACAGGGCGAATTAGAAGGAAATGTACACCAAATATGGTTGCTTCTTTATTGGCTGCAGATTATCCGGGTAAAATTGCCACGCCAACTCCAAAAGCTCTCATTCACTTGGTTCAAAGAAGATTTGGTGTGCATGTGTCATACTCTACCGTGTAGAGAGGAAAAAAAGAAGCTGCAGATGATGTTCGAGGTACCCCAGAGGAAGGTTTTAGGCTTATGTATTCATATATGTTCATGTAAGAAAAGATGAATCCTGATACAGTTTCATATGTGGAAGTGGATGAGGAACATATGTTTAAGTACTTGTTCTTCGCACTAGGAGCTTCAATTGAAGGCTTTCGAGTCATGAAAAAGTGATCATTTTGGATGGAACCCACCTTATGACTGCATATGGTGGAGTGCTACTTGTTGCTACAGCTCAAGATCCCGATCATCACCATTATCCGCTTGCTTTTGGTGTAGTGGATGGCGAGAATAATGAAAGTTGGTTTTGGTTTCTCGAAAAGCTCAAATCGCGTATACCAGATGGACCTAAAATTGTGTTTGTTTCTGACAGAAACTTCAGTCTCCTCATGGCAATAGCAATGCTCTATCCATTGTCTCACCATGGGCATTGTATCTACCATTTGTCACAGAATGTGAAAGGAAAATTTATTGGAGTAAACAAAGCAATATGTGCCAAAAAGTTCAGGCAATGTGCTCGGGGTTATACGGAGGCAGAGTTCTTACAGCTTTATGGTGATTTTTCGTCAACATATCCTTCGGCACGTTTGTACCTAGTTGAACACACGGAGATAAAGCACTGGGCTAGATGTTATTTTCCTGGAGAAAAGTATAACCTAGACACAAGCAATGTTGTTGAACCGATTAATGGTGTTTTAGAAAATGCAAGGAACTACTCACTGTTACAAATGATAGATGCTATTATTGAGAAAATGATTGAATGGTTTGCTAAACATAGAAAAGCTTCTGCAGAAATATCAACTACACAGAAGATGGTTCCTTTTGTTGAGAAAGAACTTCACAAAACATGTAAGGAAGCAAAACTGTTGGTGGTGAATGAGCTAAACTGTTACCGACTTGAATATAGTGTGATAGGTAGTGATGGTCTACAATATGTGGTTAATTTGAGAAGCAAAACGTGCAGCTGTAAACAAAGTGATATAAACAAATATCCATGTGTGCATGCAGTAGCAGCTGCAAGAGAAGCAAAGGAGGAAGGAGATCCTGAGATACAGTTACATGACTTGTGCTCAAAATATTACTGGATTGAGCTTTGGGTTTTGGCGTATTCAAGGACGATTTATCCGGTTCCCCATAGTTGTCAATGGATTGTTCCCGAGGATACGATGAAACGGTTAATCTTGCCTCCAGATTATGATGTTAAACAAGGAAGAAGACAAGAAAAAAGGTACGCATCTGTTGGAGAAGATAGAGACAAAGGAGGTAAGAAGAAGTCGAAGAAGCCGACTGGTACGAGTGAATGGTTGGACAATGATGGTGACCAAAATTGATTGGAACGATGGTGTTTGTATTTGTTCTGTTTCTGATTCGTACAACTGAGTTTAACAGGTACAACTGAGTAGTATTTGTATAAATTTTGAGTTGTCCTGTCTTGGTACAACTAAGTACAACCGGTACAACTATAGTATATTACCAAAATATAAAATTAAATTGGAAAACTTAGAACCAAAATATAAAAATGTGGTCTTTTAAGGTTACTTTGTATGTAATAACCACAAATTTTTAACATAATCCACTTCACATGTAAAAAACAAATCAAAACCATAGAAATCCAAATTCTTCAATAAACAACCTTAGTATTTTAAAGTTTCTTTGTATATAATGACCACAAATGATGAGAATCAAGAAATAATGGTGATTTCAAACATTTATATACAAGATGGCATAGGGCTTCTATTCTAATTATGTAATATCATAAGTACAACTAGAAAAAATTGATCTAGAGTGAAGAACAACTAATTTTTGTGGTTTTTAGAACAAAGAACAACTATGTTAATTTAAGTACAATTGTGTACAAATGGACAACTATATGAACTTTTGACGGCGCAAACAATTAATTTTTATAGATGTGAGGTTCTTTGACGGCGTCAGGTGTCACAATGTAGACTTTTGACGGCGCAAAAGGACAAAATATCAGTTGTACTTAACTTTACTCAGTTGTACCAGAATAATAGTCAAAAAACAGAAAAACCCAAGAACATAGTTGTCCCTAGAAACACCAGTTGTACCTAAAAACAGTTGCATAATAAAC